>NC_056744.1:266867519-266990019 GCF_019279795.1 Protopterus annectens | reverse complement strand
GAGTTTTTTGAGACGGTCAGTGTAGGGCATCTGTTTAAGGCCAATAATCCTCTTTGTGAGGTACTTCTATGGCTTTTCCAGCTGCTGCAGATGTCTTGTGAGGTACATTCCTAAAGGGGCGTTGTACTCCATGATGGGTCTAATGAGTGGCAAGTAGAGGGGAACAATGACCTCTTTTTTCCTGAATGAAAACCCTTTTGTGATGCGGTGTGCCACATAGAAGGACTTCCTGACTACTGTGGCAATGTGATTATCAAAGGAGAGACTACTGCCCACCTGGGTCCCAAGGGCTCTTATCATACATTCGGCATTAAGTATACTGCCGTTTATGTGGTAGTTCATAGGTACAGAGTTTTTACCAAAGGGGATGACAATGCAATTTTTGGCATTGAGCTTGAGGCCATGCCTCTGACACCAGGCATCTGTCTCAGTGAGGCCCTTTTGTAGGATGTCCACATCATTGGGGACTTGACTATGGATCGTAGTTTGCAGTCATCTGCGAACTTCATTAGCCAGAGGCCTTCTGTGTTAGCCTGCACTTCAGAGAAGTAGATACCAAACAGGAGAGGTCCCAGGACTAAACCCTGTGGTACTCCACTTGTCACTGCTTTGAAGTCAGATTTGGAGTCTGCAACTTTTACAGTGTGGGTTCTGTCGGTGGGCCAGTTGGCAACCCATCTTGTGATGTAGGGGTTTATACCTAGTTTAGTGAGTTTAGCTATAATTCCAGAATGGGGGATGGTGTCGAAAGCCTTGGTGAGGTCAGGATAGGCTGTGTGAACCACCTTACCCTCATCTACGACTTTGGTGACTGCCTCAAAGAAGTCGATCAGGTTCAGAAGGCATGATCTGCCTTTCGCAAACCCGAACTGGGTGGGGTCCAGAGTTTGAAGGTTACCAATGTATTTGTTTATGAGTTCCATGATGATACATTCCATGGCCTTGCAGACCAGGCTCATCAGGCTAATAGGGCAATAGTTCCCAGGATCAGTGGTGACTCCCCCTTTGTGAAGTGGGATAACTGTTGCTGTGTACCATTCAGTGGGCACAAAGCCTGACATGAGACTATGATTGAACATGGTGCTTAGGTGAGGAGCCAGTTCGTTCTGAAGTTCATTTAAAATGCAACCTGGGATGTTGTCCGATCCAATGGATGCTGTGTTTTTAGTTTTAGAAAGTATAGCTTTTACCTGCATAGATGTGATTACAGGGGGTCTATATTATGAAAGCGAAAAACCCTATGAGCGAATACCAAAATATCGACCCCTATACTGCGAAACACAAAAATCCCTAACTCACTAAACAGCGAAAAAAAATTGAACTGTCATAGTTGGCCAACCCCACCACTACCTATATACTACCTACCCAAATAAAATAAATAAACCACATACATACACTAACCAAACCCTACTTCTAACCTAAAGTAAAGCACAAAACAAAACCCTACTTCTAACCTGACACTGAACTCCACATACACAACTAACTATGCACTTTCCTTAACCCCTCCCTAACCCTAAGGTCCTTAACTACTTCACACGTCCCTTACAGATATACACCCAAGCAAAACAAATAATCCACATACATACATTTAACAAAAACCTACCTCCAGCTCTACTAAACTCCACATACAAAACTATCTATGCACTATCCTTAACCCCTCCCTAACCCTAAGGTCCGTAACTACCACACATTTCCCCTATGAAAATATACACAATTAAAATAAATAACCTACATACATACATTTAACAAAACCGTACCTCTAACCCTACACTAAATCTAACATACATTACTTATCTAAGCACTTACCTTAACCTGCACCCTATCCTAAACTCTGTAACTATCCAACACTTACCTTATGCAGCTAATCCACAGACGGGCCATCCATGGAAATTCGATATTGCTCTAAGTCCACTTAGCGCTATACGGTTCAACATTTGCGTATTCGCGCAAACGTCTTTTCGCTCTCATAATATAGACCCAATTACAGGGACTCTGCATTCTTCCTGTATAGATATGGGCCCTTTAGGGAGTGAGGGGGGGGGGTAAAGTTAGCACTGAACCTATCTGCCAGGATGTTGGCAGTATCAGTTAGTTTTGTAATTTTCATGCCGTTGTGCTGTAACTCAGAGCAGATCTGGGTGTTGCCCTTAAGATTCTTGACATAGCTATAGAATGCTTTGTGGTTGCCCTTAGAATCAGTGGTGATTTTGTTTTCATAGCTAGCTTTGGAGGATCTTTTAAGGGATCTCAGCTTCTTATTGAGGCTCACCAGGGATCTCCTCCACTCATGGGATTTTGCTCTCTTTTGCAACAGTTTCTACCTTCTGTTGTAGAGTTTGTTTATGGCAGGGGACCACTAGATTAGCTTCCTTTTTGTGGAGGATAGCGTATTGGTTCTCTTTGGGATAGCACAATCCATGCACTCGTGTAAATGCTTATAGAGTGCAGTTGTGTAGGATTCAGCAGTCGTAACTGTATTGTCCATCTGCATGGGTGTAATGAAGTTTGCCACTTCTGTCTTAAGAAGCATGAAGTTGGCTTTGGAAAATTTTTTCCATGATTTCCTTAATGGTGGGTGGGGGCGGGATGCGGATATCTAGGGTGATTAGCTTATGGTCGGATCTGACCAACTAAGAGTTGACTTCAGGTGTGGAACATCGGTCACTCATGCTGGTAATGACTAGGTCTAGGATATTGTTGCCCCTGGTGGGGGTGTGGATAAGTTGATCAAGGGCACTGGAATTTATGAATTCCAGAAAGTGTTGGATGTGAGTGAAGGAGTTGGTACATGAGTAGTTATCCCAGTTAATGGTGGGGTAGTTGAAATTGCCCATTATTAGGGTGTTTGGTTAAACCCTAATATTTTCCAGTATGGACAGATGAGAATGCTCATTTAATGACTAAACAAGGATAAATCACATAGTTGCACTGATTGCTGCTCTCCTGGCCACTAATAGTTGTATGGAGTTGCTGGCCACTTTTTTATGCATATAGTGATGCCTGTCAGACATAGAAAGCGGGGTCTATGTTACATGATCGAGCAGTGAAATGTTCGAACACGTAATAATCGATCCATAAATGTCAAACCGTTGGAATGTCGAACGGCTCAATGAAGATCTCCGTACAGTGCAGACATGGAAGTTTTCCATTGTCTGCATTGTAGTGTGATTTCAGAGCTAGTATATTTAAGTAGCAGAGGGGTGGGGGTGCAGGGGAGGCTTGGTTCCTGCTTAGAGTGTTTTTATGGGGTTTTTTTGCCGTTCAACATTACGGCATTTCAACATTTTGGGGTTGATTATTACGTGTTCGAACATTTCACTGTTCGATCATGTAATATAAATGCAAGAAAGCACACATTGCCAGTCATGATATTATCAGTAAACTAATTTGTGAAGGTCTGAAATGCTTTTTTCCCCAGGCCATAGAAGTATAATACAGCAAATTTTCACCAAAAGACAGCTAATATGATTGCATCTATCTGATGAAGTTTTACTGAGGGGGATGAACAGACCAAATCAATATAACTACCTAACCTAATTCTATCTGGGGACTCTCACATTATGTCATTGTTTTAGATCATCTTAATGATGTCAGAAATATATTTACTGTTTAATTATATCATATGGATTGTTGATAGCACTTAAGCTGTAAACAGCTGTGTGTATTTATGGAGAGCAATACATTTGAAGCATGGGGTTAACCAAACTTTCTTGCAGCATAGGATACCTGAGAGCTAAATGAATCCTTAGCCCCAACTCCCTAGTGTATAATATCCAGCTTGAGACTAAGATCATCTATTTAAAGCAATCAGAGCATGAGGCTAAAATTCATGTCCTTCAAGGCATGACTATTGACATGAATAGTTGCTAGAACATAACGACATTTCAGCAAACCAAGAAAAAAGAAATCACTGTCAAGTGACTGCATGACCCTCACAAGGACACATGGATGAGCTTGATAACAGGAGACAACACAATATATGACTCCCAGGTTCTCTCCTCTGGAGTTTATCTCATTTGAACTAGTCAGTTAGACAAAATTTAAGACTAAGTAGGGGGCAGAACACACTCAACTCCACATAATCAGATGCTCATAAACTGTATCACTGCCATTTTATTAAGTGGGTCTGAGATTTTTAAGAGAAAGAAAGAATGCTTTGTGTCTAGTCACAGGATTGCTATTACCTTTGCCAATGATTTAAAGATTCAATTTCTTTAACAGTTTAGATGAAGACTATGGTTGTAAGATCAGTGCTGTATTTTCTGCATATATTATTACAATAATTCAATCACAGCAACTTATCACTTACTATCTCTGTCTAAGGCTTCTACCTCCTCCAAAGTCCTAAACAAGCTTTGAGAAATACATTTATTTTTTTATTTGCAAGTGTAGAATTCTACTTGTCAGAGCGGACCAAAAAGGAAAGCTATTGGTGGTGTCTACCCCAGTAAATCTTTTACTGACAAAATGAAAACAAAACAAAAAATGAAGTGACACTTAAAATAATTGAATCAGTGATGAAAGAAAGTTTTTACTTTCACAGAATATCTTAACATTTAGTTGTCACTAGCCACCATCAAAAACAAATAAATGAATGCCAGGTCATTATTCCAATCTTCACTGAGAGTCTAAGAAACTTTTTCTGTGAAAAGTATCCCTTATGGTAGACCTTAATCAGGTACAGGCTGTTGACATCACCGTAGCATTTCAGTGCACAGGAGACACAAACTGTAGTGATTTTTAAAACAAGTGCTGAGCTGTTTAAAATATGAATGCCTCCTACATGGGTTCAGTTAAGAGAGGGGGATATAGGTATCTGGGAACACTCATATTCCAAAATAATTGTTTCCTTAGTGTGTCTCTATGCAAATTGTGGTTTCTTCATTGGTGGTTCTCATCTGCTCTCCTTTCCCTTCTGATTTGTTCCTTACTGTGTCATCTGTTTTACTTTCACAGATTCAGAGTGGTTTTGTAGTACAGTAGCATTCTAAAGACTGAACTGTCACAATTGTGTGCGTTGAGATAGTGGGTCTGGATTGTGTGTGGTGGGTAGTAAAATGGCTGGTTGTGCCATAAGCAATGTCCTAAATAAACCTACACGTAGCAAAGAGGACACAAGCTATTAGCTGATAAGAAGCTTTTTTCACTGTCCATGGTTTGATTCTGTTCACCAGCTCCCTATCATAAGTGCAAGATATAAAATTTGTGGTTGTTGAATTGTCCAAAAAATAAACTGTAATTCAAAGAACCAGTGAATTTCAAAACTTACTACTACAATATTAAATACTAACTGGACTAGGGGGAAATACTCTGAGATACTGTATCTTTGGAGTTGGTAAGTATTTCCCCCACTTATACTTGTAGTTCATCAGTTCTGTGGACTGTAATTACAGCTCACTGAATTTCAGTAGGCACCCTCTTTTTAACTTCCATTAGTGGACTTCCTTATGTTACTACAGTAGTTGATTTAGTCACATGCTATTTAAAAGTGGCCACTTAAAATGCTGGATTAGACATGGTGTCTACATAGTGGTGCTGGCCACTGGTCACTACAGCGTAGTATAAGGGTAACTTTCTTTCCAGGTGTTTTCATCAGCAGTATTTGTATCCTTAAGAGGATCACATTTCCTAACACATAACTGTAGGATGAATTATGACGTCTAGTTTTATCTCACCATGCAACTACTTCATCTATGCCTTGATTTTATTGACTTGTTTAGCAGCTGAACATAAGTTTGGTGGGTAAAGGCTATACATTTAATGACAGGATTTGGGCCTTAAAGTTGCCTTGTAACTATGAAGACAGTCATTAGTCATTTTGCATTTTCCATGATCTTAAGGGTTGTCTGCTTGATTATGAGACTTGGAAATTAGTTACGTCTTCATTACTTTCTCATCATAGTTCCTGGATAATGACACTATTAAGATTGTGTTATGCTTGCAGAAATATACACCTTTATACTTTTAACATTATTATGCGTATCCTTTGCCTAGCTATGCACCATATGATCATTGCACTATACCTACATATTTTCATTGCAAGTTCTTCTTTCATTAATAAGCCTGGAGTTTCTCTACTTAGAATTTCACTGAAAATGGGACTTCCCAGTTGGGCATTCCAGGTTAGCAAATGCAATGTGTATATATATATATATATATATATATATATATATATATATATATATATATATATATATATATATGGGAACACTTTACATAATCAAATTACTGAAAGCTCAAATTGCATAATGTCGAGACCATATGCTCGAGCTTTCAGTAAATTGAATGTGTAAAGTGTTAAAAAATAACACTTTACTTACCTTAAAACATTACTTGCACACAGAGGCAAGGATCCTTGTACGCTCTGTGTGTAAGTAATGTTTTCTTTTTTTTTTGTGATGTTGACAGGAAACGGGAAATCTCCCGTTTTGCGCTTCCACATACAGTGCGAAATGGGAGATTTCCCTTTTCCCCACTGTAGCGCGATCTCGGAGTTGGTATATTTAAGTAGGGGGGGTGTGGGCGGCACAGGGGGGTGAAGCCCCCCCTGCAAAAGCAATGTATGACTTTTTTTTTTTTTTTTTTATTACATTTCATTTTAGGAGTTTGAGTTTCCAAAAATCGTTTGTATGGTCTTGACCATATGAAGTTTGGGTTTTTGGGAATTCGAGCTTCTAAAGTGAATCTATATATATATATATATATATATATATATATATATATATATATATATATATATACACATATGCACACACACACACACACACACACACACACACACACACACACACACACACACACACACACACACACACACAGAGCATAAATAAATAAATAAAATAGTCTACTTGCTCATAGTTTAGTACTAGGCTAATTGCCCTTGTGGGCCATTTTTAAGCCTAGCCAATTACCCCAAATGAGAATCAAGCCCTCGTTGGAGCTGTTTTGTCCATTGTCCCCCCCCTTGTCCATTGATATGATGGACAGAAATCTGAGCCCTGTCCCAATAACAGATTATTTAATTGACACTTGAATATATGATTGTAGAGTAGTATACTATTAATGCCATTTTACGTACCAAATTAGTTTATGGGTCTGATGCATATCCTCATCTCTGATTAAATCTAACTACAAATCAGTTTTCTTTGTCAGGCCTAGTGGTACAATCCCACCACCAAATCAGACCATCTTTAGGGACTTCTGAGGCAAATGTACTTCAGCTTATAGAAGACCAGCACATAATTCCCAGCAATCCCTTGTAACTGGACTGAGACAGCTGTTGCAGTTACCTCTGCCTTCTACCAGCACCTGAACAGCTGCATAGTGAAGTCAGTACGCATCCACCCCTAGAGGTGATGGTATATTCAGGAATAAGCCTCTCTGGTGGAACTCCCAGATTCATTATCTGTACAACAAAGAAAGAAAGGAAAATAAGGAAACTTTATAAGAAATCCTCATCTCCCGACCTGAAAATATACTAAAACATGCCAGCAAGGAACTTAAAACACTATTAGAAAACGTGAAGCAGACTATGAACTTAAGAGTGCTACAGATTTCAGAGGAAAATACAAAACTTTCTTCAGTTATATCAGAAAATGAAGGAATAATGTCCAGCAATACACTGAGCACATCCATAATAATATCACCCAATACGACCCCAAGGATATAGCTTATATATTAGCAGACAAATTTAGTGACAACTTTACCCCTCCTACCCACATTGCTGACCCCAATGTTCCTGAAAATTTAGTTTCCCCTGAAATCACTTTGCAACAAGTCTTAGAAACCCTATCAAACAATAAAAATAATATTGCCATGGGAGTGGAGAATATACTAGGCTGCATGCTCATCAGTGCCAAGTATGCCCTGCTAAACTGTTCGACCTCACCCTATCTACAGGGTTTGTTTCTGATAACTGGAGAACAGCCACTTTGACTCCCCTACACAAGGGTGGTCCTTCTAAGGACCCAGATAATTATAGACCTAACAGCCTCAATCAGCCTTAAATGCAAAAATATGGAATGTATCATAGCAAAACTCATTTCTGCAGACACACACATACATAACTGATTTAGATCCCAGTCAGTTTGGTTTTGTGAAGGGCAGGTCCTTTTCCCTGAATCTAGTAAGCTTCTTTGAAATGGTTACAGGGGCTTTGGACAGGGGTCATTCTTTTCACACTGTTTATCTTGCCTTGGCTGACTTTTTACAATAAACCTCTGCTGGTATTATTGAAAAATTAGATAAGCTTACCGTAAATCTCTACATTGTCCGCTGGATTGCAAATTGCCAGTTCAAAATATCTCAGGTTGTGAAAGTTGTTGGTTCACTTTCTGAATATAAAATTGTAATTAGCAGGGTGCCTCAGGAATCAGTTCTAGCCCCCCTCCCCATTTTGCATTTATTTTGCAGGCATCAAGCGAATATCCTAGAAGTGTAGTTGATGAAGTTTGTCAATGACTGCAAAATGGACAATGTTTATGCTCATCCACTGATACAAAACAGCTCCAACAAGGGCTGGAATATACACATACATGATCTATCAAAAACAATCTCAAACTAAATAAAACAAAAAGTGCAGCATAGTAGCATTTGGCAGAAAAATTGCTCCCTCATCATATATTATAAATGGTGCTCCTATTCAGACAGGTATTGTCATAAGAGACCTAGGTACTTATGTGGATAGGTGTCCCTCATTTGATCATCTTGTTTCCACCATAGTCAGGAAATCCTTTGATTTGGATGATTTGATTTCCATGGGACTAACTTCAAAATCCAAAGAAGGTATCCAACCACTGTACTCTTCACTTGCCAAATCCATTATTGAATACAATGTTCCCCTTGTTATGCACAAATCCAGACATATTACTCAACTGGAAAGGTCCCAGAAATTTCCAAGAAAGAAGATGAAAGATCTTAAATCTCTCAACTACCACAAAAGAGTAGCACGATTCTCTTTATACCTAGTAGCCTACAGGTTGCTGCAAGGTGAACTTTATCTTGCTTTTTGAGCCATGAAAGATCCAGTCCTATATGACCCCATATTTCTTTGCAAAACCAGTGGCTCTACAAATACCCACACTAAGAACTTAAACTTGTGCCAACAAATAAACAAGACTTGCTGGAGAGATATGTTCTTAAATAATTGTATTCTTACGCTATGGAATAAGTTGCCACTACAGATCAAACAAAATACTACTTTGGTTACCTTTAAGGCTAGTCTTGATGACTGGACAGGTAGACATAAATTTACACCAGGATTGTCACACACGTCCCTGCTGAATTTGGGAGGTGAGTACTATTAAGTGTTTGAAAAAGGTCTGTTTAAAAGTGTATATAGCTAGGCATCTTATGGTACCAATGATCCCTTGGCTGGTACTTTTCTATTTGTGTGTGTGTATGTGTGTGTGTGTGTGTGTGTGTGTGTGTGTGTGTGTGTGTGTGTGTGTGTGTGTGTGTGTATATATATATATATATATATATATATATATATATATATATATATATATATATATATATACATGTATGTATATATATCTTCCCTATATGACGCCCGTGCCTTGGCCCAGCAATCCAGGAGCCTCAACCCTCACCACTAACTCCAGAGCGGGCATCTCATATATGAGGAAAGGATAACAAATACACACATTAAAGTGCAATTTCCCTTAAGAGCACACAGAGATCACAGTCAGTCTGAGGCTGGTTGCTTCTTTGGTCCCCAGGTCCGCAATAAGACTCCCCACTGGCACAGCTATAGGGTCCAGATCTTAGCCTAGTGGGCAAGCTAAAACCTCTAGTACCCTCTCTGTCCAACCAGTGCTTCATGTCCCTGCCCAAGTAGCTGACACATGCACACATGCACTTTGAGATAAGAGTTTATACAACCACACAGACACTCCTGGAGAAGGCTGGCACAGGTTCTCCAACTGTGCCCCTTTCTCCCAGACTATATGGTAGTACCAGCTGCCACCACCCTCTAATATTTATCAGTCACCCAAAGGCCCTTAAAAGGGTGTCTAATTATTACTGTGCAATATTATTTTCCAATTGGTAGTATAGCCCAGGGCTAAAGCTATTAGAGTGGCCTTGTACAGTTTTACCAAAAGCATGCAAGTACTATAAAGAGCTTAAATTATCTCTACACAAACCAACTGTGAAGACTGGAGGAAGATGGGTGAAGGCTGCCAGCCTAGTCAAATAGAATTTGATACATAATTCTATCAATTGTATAAATAAATGTAAAATACAGGCTTGTGTTTTTAAATGAAAGAAAACACTGTAAAATGTGAACTTCAAGATTGTTGCAACATTGCCATCTGCTGTAAGGAAAACCAAGCCAAGCATTTTAAATGTGGCTCCAGTGAGTCTAGATGAAGGTTTCAGGCCCATTGTTTTAAGGTTAAAGTTAAGGGCCAGAATTTACATGTGGAAGGTGCTTTATTGCTCTGGTGTCTGCTAGAGTGTATATGTGACATGCCTTTTATTGTTGTAGTCTCCTGAGCAGGTGTTAGCTTGCTAAATAATGCAGTTTGTGACCTGGGAACTCCAGACTAAGTGTAAAAATGATGTAATTTGGGAGGGCCTTAGAGAGCTGTTGGTTAGTGTTTAAAAACTATTGTTGAGTGACAGACTGAGAAGCATTTTAATCTTGGATATCTAACTCAGCGCTGCTTGTGCTTTATGTATGTAAGTAGGATTATAACACTGTGATTTCTCTTAGGAATAGTTAAACTTAGAAGAAAGTTAGACTAAGTATTTTTCTTTGAAATCAGATCTTTCCTACAATATTGTTTTAGGTTTCTGTGTGATCTCTGAACTTGTGTAGCATTGTACTGTAGTAGTTTTGTCTTGTGTTTTAATTATTTATTATTACATATTTTAAAACCTTTACCTCTGGCTAGTTTATGTAGATATAATTTACCCTCTAAAGTACATTACATATGTACAGATTTTACTGTCTAAGTCACTCTAAATTAAGCCTTGATTGTCTCTTCATACTACCATTGGATTATAATATTGCACATTAATAATTGGACACCCTTTTAAGGGCCTTTTAGTAGCTGATAATTATTAGCTGGGTGGTGGCAGGAATTGCTACCGTATGGTCTGGGTAAGAGGGGCACAGCTGGAGAATCTGTGCCAGCCTTTTCCCAGGAGGGTCTGTGTGGTTGTATAACCTCTTCTCAAAGTGTGTGCGTGTGTTGTGTCAGCTACTTGGGCAGGGACACAAAGCACTGGCTAGACAGAGAGGGTACTGGAGGTTTTAGCTTGCCCAGCTAGGCTGAGACCTGGACCCTATAACTGTGTCAGTGGGGAGACTTATTGGGGACCTGGTGAGCAAGGGAGCAGCCAGCCTCAGACTGACTGTGATCTCTGTGTGCACTTAAGGGAAATTGTACTTTACTGTGTGCAGTAGTTATCCTTTCCTCTTCTAGGAGTCGTCCTCTCTGGTGTCAGTGGTGAGGATTGAGGCTCCTTGATTGCTGGGCCAGGGCATGGTTGTCACACCAGCCACAGTTAAAAGGTTTTAAAATATTTAATAATAAATAATTAAAACCACAAGACAATGCTTTCTACTACACAGTCAGTGCTAGTCAAGAGTTCAGAGATCACATAGAAATACTTAAAATATTTCAGTAGTGCAGATCTGACGTCACAGAAAAACACTTAGCCTAAGCTTTCTAATTCTAGCTCTCTTTAAAAGAAAACACAAGTCTAAGATAACTTACTTAAGACAACAGGCAGTGCTGTGAGTTGGATGTTCAGACAAAAATGCTTAATAATCTCTGGTTCTCAATGTTTAAATTGAAACTGCAGGTCTGATAAAACATTACATCATTTCACACTTTCCTGGTGTTCCCTGGCTGACAAACTGAATTTACATTATTTTACACTTAGAGCAATAAAGGACATTCCACATGCAAATTCTGGTCATTAACTTTAGCCTTAAAACAATAGGCAGGAAGCCTTCATCAAGCCGGACTGGAGCCGACTTTAGATCAAAGGGTCACAACTTGCTTTTAGTGGGTCAGTAGAGAGCACTGTTGCCAAATTTTTGTAATAGCATTTGTTTTCATTTAAGACAAGCATGTGATTCACATTCATATTTACAAATGATAGAATTATGTATCAAATTCTATTTGACAAGGCTGGCAGCCTTCACCCTTCTCTACCAGTCTTCATACCCTATACAGCAAAAATGGAGCTATAAGTACACAAAATTTGTAAGCTTTATTTCAAACATAATGTGCTTCTCTATGTTTCATATACATATTATTTAATATTTTTATTAGGGCCACAAACACTTTTTTATTATTTTCATGAAACCTATAATAAAATAGTAGTGGAGTTTCATTTTCTTGAAAAGTTTCAGATGTGTAAGTGGATTATTTCTATGTAACACCTGAAAGGAATTGAACGGAAAACTGTTGAATATAAATTGTTTAGGAGGCAAACTGTACCAAATACACTTTTATATGAAGGTGGTTTGTATGCAAATAATACCCACAGTCAGCATCTTAAGAAGCCACTTCCCTTTTGAGAGCCAGTAGGAATGCAACTTTTGATGCTGAATTTTTGAAAGTGACAATAGTGTCATTGCTAGATTTTTTTGAGAGAGTAGGTAATTTTGGTTTTGGAAAGACCTGAGGAAGGTGCAAAAGAGTAGATAGGGCACTGTTTCAGGGCAGAATCATATAAATCTTGTTTGAACTATGATCTGCTGAGGTGTATCATCTCTGGGACGTTTTAGAAAATTCATGACACTTCAAGACTAATCTAGTGCTTTTTCATTTATTTTCACTTATTTTATTGCATTTGCACTTGCTTATCATTTTTATCTGTGCCTTAGAGCTAATGTATCACATTTGCACTGTTTTAAAGCAATTTACTGATTAACTGCATTTTATTAATGTTTAACTGTATTTCTTTGCTATTTACTGCAATTCATTACTGTTTAACTACATTGTCCTGTATTTCGCTACTATTTAACTGTGTTTTTTCATACTGTGAGTTGTGATTTTGTCTGTAAATGGTTAATTTGTGTTTTTCTGTGAGTTGTACTGTGTTCTTAAACCCTAAATTGAGTAGCATACTCTGGATACCGGTTTGCTGTACCCATAGCTGTTTGTGTTTGCCTTCTGTGTTTCTGGCAGCCCTCTTGTGTTTGCCTTCTCTGTTTCTGACAGCCATCCTGTGTTGGTAGGGGCCTATCTTCTCTGCTAGTGAGAGAACAGGGATGACTGGACCTTGTCTGGCACAAGCTGATTGGTAAAGAGAGCAGGGTCTAGCAGGATTGGCTACATTTCTGTGTTACTAGAATCTTCTATTTTTTGTGGTATTTATACCCTGCTTTGAGCTGGTTTGGGTTTATTTGCATGTCGTGCACTGCAACTGCACTGTTTTTAATCCATTGTGAAGTATTCCAGCTACAAATATTCCCTTCATAGCACTTGCGAGATCATCAAGTAGTACTCATCTTAGAACTTCCATCTTTTACCCTCTTAGATCTCTCTAGCCTCTCCTCAGATTCTGACAAATATGGGTGGACAATTCCTTATGGTTTTGCTTGCCAGTCTGGTTGATATGGGCATCCTGAGACAGTGTAGCAACTGCCTCATGTACATGGACAATCCCCTATTACTACCACCTAGGAACACAATTTGTAAGAGATGCAGTTATATTAAGAACCTAGAGTCTATGCTGTCTTCCTCACAAGCCAGTATATCTGGCACTGAGAAGGTTGTCAACACAAACACCACACCTCAAACACCACCCATACCTACACAACACACACCCACACATGCACAGGTCCTCAACAAAAACATACCCAAACAAAAGAGACCTCCAAGGCAAAAACACATGCCAACTCCACAGCCCACCACACCATACACCACACATAGTCCACACAACTGTGTCTCACAGCCTCTAATGCCTAACCATAAACTCAACATATTAGTCATAGGAGACTCCATTGTGAGACACACAGATGCGCCCCTCACCAGACTGGATAAGGAGAATGTCACGGTTAATTGTTTGTCAGGTGTCAGAATCCACCATATCACACATGCACTCAAGTCTTTCAATAACAGGTACTGTTATGACTCTGTCATAGTCTGTGTTGGTATGGATGACTTGAGACTTACCTCCCTGGACTATATGAACAGAGACACAATTGAGCTTGCTGAATATGTGACCCAGGCAGGTATGTTTTAGCCTTAATCAGCATTCTACTGTCAGCCAGAATGATGCCTCAATACAAACAGAAAATGATTGACTTTAACAATTGGCTTAGTTTCTGGTATCATTTCAAGGGCTCCAGTACTTGACAGCCTGGGAAAACATGATTGACAGACCATGATACTTTGCCAGAGATGGCCTGCATCTGTCTCCCTTTGGCTTCAGGCTTCTGGAAAAGGCTCTTGTCTCCCCTATAGTGCCTTTTTGAGGCAATGCCATGAGGTCAAAGCTACCAACATGTCAATTTCATCAAAATGCAAATTAAAAGTCATGCTGCTAAACACTAGGAATCTAAACATAAAACTGCACTCATTGCAAGCATTCTTAACCCTGGAAGATGCTGACATTTGTGTAGTCTTATAAACCTGGTTCAAAGCTGTGGAGGGCACCCCAGCCATACCAGGTTACTCATCCTACCATATATTCAGACCCCAAACCATGGGCTGCAATGCAAAAGGAGGTGGAGTTTCAATATATATATATTAAAAACACACACACTTCTAGGATGGTCAAACAGTATGATGCACAAGAGACATTCCAGGTGTAGTTAACCATTGACAAGACCCCTATTCAAATCATAGCTAGCTACAGGCCCCCAATTTTGACTCAAGATGCCCACTCCACCTATCTGGACATCTTTGAATCTATCAAGATTTAACCCTTTACCGTAATCCTGGGTGACTTTAAATATCCAACCATAGATTGGAATAACGACTCATGCCAAAGCACAAATGCCCAGAGATTCCTTGGTTTCATAGGTTCATAGGTTCATAGGTGTGTACTAGGCTAATGTCCCTGGGACCTTTACAAGCCTAGCTATAGGATTACCCAGGCATTGTGCCATCCGACCTTAGTTCCCAGTGCCTCTGTTGAGTAGAGCCACTGAAGTTATCCCCAGGGAGAATTTTCTATTTCCCATCCACTCATCAAGATTTCTCTTGAAGAGGGTCAGCAAGGTGCTCTGCTTGACATGTATGAAGAGGGTCAGCAAGGTGCTCTGCTTGACATGTATGAGAAGTCTATTCCATAGCATGGGCAGTCTCTGGGTTATGAACCTGTCCTTCCAGTACATTTTGTTGATTGTGGTAATGAGGTTGAGGTCTCTGGAGCACATGGTGTGGAGGGATTGGGATTTCTTTAGATGTAGCATTTTTAACAGAGCTGGCTCAGACATGGCTTGGTAGGTCAAGCAGAGATTGCCTCTAAGTAGGCGATATGAGACAGAGAATAGTTGGAGTTTTTTGAGTCTGTTCATATGGGACAAGTGTTTAAGGCCTAGGATCCTCTTTGTGAGGTACTTTTGTTCCTCTCCAGTTGTTGCAGGTGTCTAGTGAGGTACATGCCAAATGGGGCATTGTACTTGATGATTGGCCTAATGAGGGATGAGTAGGGGAAAGCAATGACCTCTTTCTACCTGGAAGCAAAACCCTTAGTAATGAGATGTGCCACATAGAAGCACTTTCTGACCACAGTGGCAATGTGGTGATCAAAAGAGAGGTTGCTGTCAGCCTGTGCTCCCAGATCTCTTATAATGCCTTCTGTGTTCAGTGGACTACCATCAATGTGGTAATTCATGGGAACAAGGTTTTTCCCAAATGGGATGATGGCACATTTTTTGGCATTGAGGAGTTAATAATAGCTCCCAACTTGCAATCATCTGTGAACTTTGTCAGGCAGCATCCCTTCGTGTTGGCCTGGACATCAGAGAAGTAGATATCAAACAGAAGAGGACCCAGGACCGAACCTTGCGGGACTCCACTCATGAGTAGTCGTCAGTCTGACTTGGAGTCAGCTACTTTCACACTGTGGATTGTATCTGTGAGCCATTTTGCAACCCACCTAGTGATATAGGGGATGATGCCTAGCTTAGTGAGTTTTCTATGATTCCTGAGTGGGGAATGGTATCAAAGGCCTTGGTCAGATCAAGGTAGGCTGTATGAACCACCTTACCTTCATCCACAGCTCTGGTGATTGACTCAAAGAAGTCGACCAAGTTGAGCAGGCATGATCTACCCTTCACAAAACCAAACTGTGTGCAATCCAGAGTTTGGAGATTCCCTATATCCTTGTTTATTAGGTCCATGATGATGCATTCCATAGCTTTGTATATCTGACTCATCAGGCTAATGGGTCGATAGTTCCCAGGGTCTGTAGTTGCTCCTCCTTTGTGGAAAGGGATGACTGTAGCAGTGCGCCATTTGGTAGGGAGAAAGCCTGAGGTGAGGCTGTGATTGAACAGGACACACAGGTGAGGTGCCAGTTCACTCTGTAGTTCATGTAGAACACAGCCAGGGATATTGGCAGGTCCCATGGAAGCTGTATTCTTGGCTTTGGACAGTGCTGTTTTAACCTGTGCATCAGTAGTACTAGGTGGAAATGCCTTAGACCAGCTGGTCAACACCCCCACATGAGGTGATAATATCTTGGACTTGGTATTAACCAACATGAGTAACCACTGCAGAATTCCTACAGTGTCATCCTCCTTGGCAAGATCCAACCACAAAGAGGTCACTTTCAAAGTCTCCATTTCCTCCAAAACCCCATAGCTAGGGTAAAACAAAAAAACTTCTTCAAAGCTGATTATAACCTCCTGAGGGAAAGTATAAACACCTTTACAGCCCCCCTCCCCCTCCATAGGAACTGGCACAAATGTCCAAACCTACACCAAAATAATATACAAGCATATATACAGCTGCATGGAAACAGGAATATGCAACAGGACAAAATCATCTTCCTCAAGGAAGAGTAAACCTGTCTGGTGGATCTGCAATAAATAAACTCTACAATAAAAGGAAAACATTGCTGTCCATGACCAAGAAGGAGCAGGTGTCTAATTGGAAGCAATATCTCCTTAGCCGGACCAAGCAAACAAGAGCACTAGTGAAATTCTCCAAAGCAAACTTCGAGTCCAAACTGGCCACATCTACTAAATACAATCAGGCCTTCTTCACATGTCTGCAATCTCAAACAAAGCACTCAGATCTGCTCAGAACTGGTGGTCAAAGACACCATATACACAAATGCCATAGATATAGCCAACCAGGTTCAGCAAAAACCTGACCCCTAAATCTTCCCCATCAGTAAATCAGGACATCCTCAGCACCTGCCTCCCTCCCCTTATCTCTAAGGAAAAAGTCATCACTGCCCTCTCAAAGGCAAAAAATACAGCCTCTATGGGACATGATAACATCCCAGGCTGCATCCTACATGAACTCAGGCAGGAACTTGCAGCACCATTAGGCACCTTATTCAACCAAAGCCTGAGTACTGGCTTCATCCCAACCAAGCAGAGGACAGCAACTGTCATCCCTTTGCACAAAGGTGGAGCATCCACTGATCCAGGAAATTATAGCCCCATCAGCCTAACTAGCCTGATATGCAAGGCCATGGACTGGATTATCATGGACCTCATTAACAAGGACATTGGCAGCTTCCAAACACTTGATGCCACACAGTTTGGTTTCATCAAGGGGAGGTCATCCCTGTTAAATTTGGTCGACTTCTTTTAGACACTCATGAAAGCCACGGACAGAGGGAAGATGGTGCACTGCCTACCCTGACCTGGCCAAAGCCTTTGATATTATTCCCCATTTGGGTATAATAGATAAAATCTCTCAACTAGGCATCAATCTGTATGTTATCATACGGGTAGCAAACTGGCTCACTGATAGAACCCACCTACTCAAAATAGAGGAAACCACTTTAAGCAGTAGATCCATAATGAGTGGCATACCCCAGGGACTGGTCTTGGAGCCTCTGTTGTTTGGGATATAGTTTTCTGAGGTGCAGGCCAAAACCAGTGGGCTATGGCTGACTAAGTTTGCAAATGACTGCAAGCTAGGTGCTGTCATCAAGTCCCCTAGTGATGTGAACATCTTCCACGAGGGTCTCACCCAAATAAATGACTGGTGCCAATAAATTATCATCATTCCCTTTGGGAAGAGTGACATCCCCACAAATTATCACATTGATAATGAGGTACTAAGCAAGCAATCAGTTGTGAGGGACTTGCCACCCAGGTTGAGAGCAACCTGACTTTTGACCATCATATTGCCTTCATTGTACAGAAGGCTTTCTACATGGCCCACCTCATTAGAAAGGGTATCTCATCCAGGGACAAGGAGGTCATAATATCCCTGTATTCTTCCCTTAAAAGACCCATTATTGAGTACAATGCCCCTTTCGACATGCACCTCACAAAGCACATGCAGGAGCTGGAGAGACCACAGAGGTTCCTCACCAGTAGAATCCAGGGCCTCAAACTTCTACTCTACACAAATAGGCTAAAAGCCCTGTCCTTCTACTCAGTCTTATATAGACTCCTTAGAGGTGACCTCTGTCTAGCATACAAAGCAATCTCAGACCCTACCTTGATGGGACTGCTGCATGTCCGCAATTGAAGCTCTACTCAAGTAACCCACATGTGTGACCATCAATAGGACTTGTTGGCAGGACAAATTTTTGTCCTAGAGACTCCCCCTTTTGTGGAATAGACTCCCTCTCCATGCCAAACAGAGTACCTCATTATCCCTTTTTAAGCACAACCTGGATGACTGGATGGGGAACTGAAAATACTTTGCTGGACAGGGGCATCGGGTGCTGACTTGTCAGAACATGGACTCAATTCTTGGCTAGGCTTGTAAACGCTTCAGGGCCAATAGCCTAGTAACTTCCTATGATCCTATGAAATCATGATTTCCAGTGTTTACAAGTAAAGTAAAGTTGATTAAGTAAATGCGTTGGTATTTTCTGTTATGAAAGAATGCATTACTAAGAATTGGTACATTCTGAAGACTGATAAGATGCTGCAAAATTCTCCCTATTAAATTTTTTATCATACAGAAAGCCCTTGAATCTGGGAGGGATGCTCTTTTTTTTAATATAGTGTCATGGGACAGTTCATTTATATGGGGGTATGAAACCTTGTATGAACTGCAATGTGTATGTGATATTGTTTACATAGAATAAAATATGTTTATTAACAAGAAGCGTTATCAATTTTTACAATTCTTTTCATGTAATAGTGTGCTATACATGGAATATTCTGCAAATGTAATTATGCTATATGATATATTGGTCAAATCACTAGAAGAATTAAAACTTTTCATGTATAGGAACATTTTTCTAATATGACTAGTCCTTCAGCCCTACATACAGAAGGATAAATGCTGCTAGTGCAAATACTTACAAGTTTCTCTTCTTGGTACATCATTTTGCCATGTGGATGAGATAAAAAACTTGCACTTATTAAATCTAAAACTTATTTTAGATTGAAATATAACTTGTACTCCAATGACTTGAATAATGAGCTATGAGGGCAGTATTTGATTAAATATGTATTCTTGGTAGTGATTTGATAATAACTGAAATAATGATTTAATCAAAATACTAACATGCTTCTGACTGATGAAAAAGAATTACTTTCAGACAAAACATTAAACTGAGGTCCCATCTGCCAGAGTTGGTGGTAATCTAAGTGAATATAAAAGATCACATGGCACAATTGAAAAGAGTATGGATCCTTTATTAAAATTCACAAATACAGTATATATACATATTCTATATAAAAGTTTCCCAACATATTTACAATACTTACAATATTTAAAATTGCATATAAATAATATGCATAATTTTCAAGCTACTTCCAATCCCCCACTCCTTTTTCCACAACCAAAATCTTATTTTCTGAATTTCTGATAATATCCATTTCCCATTATATTTTATCTTATTAATTCTTTCATTCCATACGATCCATATTATAAAAACAACTTTTCATCTAATCTATGTCATTTTGTTTCAGTTTTCATAACACCCATACTTAATCACATCCACATTTATATGGTCAAAATGTTTAAATTCATTTAAATAACCTTTATCACATATTTCTTTCCACAATTGATATACCCTTTTACATTTCATGATAACATGTTCAATTGTCTCTAACTCTTCACAATATATGCAAATTCTGTCTTTTATTGTGTTGTATGACATGCTTGCTTTAACTGGGAGCTTATCTATCGACAATCTCCATAAAAAAATCTATACATTCCACATTTTTTTTTTTTACATTTTTTCATTCTTGCTTTTGCTACTTTTACTTTTTTATCACCTGCATGCTCCCAGGGGCACATATATTTTCATACCATGTTTTTCTTTCTTTCTTTTTTTTTCTTTTTACAAGAAACATCTTTATTAAATTATCATGTGTGACACTGACAATATTTTTTCTATATTTCCTAAATCAATTTTCCATAATAGTATTGTTCTTGATATAGCTTTATCTATGTACAACAAATCATTTTACTTCTTTTTAAACCAAAGTCTTTCCCAAATGAATTTATATTTCTTCTCTACAATTCTTATTAACACTTTTTCTTTGTCTTGCATTTCTATCAATACTTTATATATGTTTAATCAGGATATATACACAATTGGATGTACCAAACTCAACCTTCCTAGTGTGTTCACATAAAGGAATACCTCTTTTAACAGGATTCAACCTAGATCAACTTATAAATGTAAAAGTCACATTCATTAATTCTTTTTCACATACTGATGGGATCATAAACACACTTGCCAAATGTGATATTTTACCTAATATTACAGAACTGATTAAATATGCTTTCTTTTATTTTTTTTTTAATTTCTCCAAGTCTTTTGGGTTTCTGATACCATGATGGGAATGGACTCCATTCCTAAGTCAAAGTATGACCAAAGTTCATGAAATTAGTATTGTTTCAATATTTGATGTCAGCCAGATGTGCTCTTCACAGCACCCGCAATGTTCCCAACAATGACTCCTTCTGCATTTTGTACGGCATTCCCTGTATTAGTAACATGTCTAAATATGATTGTAAATTCTTTTTTTATAAGACTCATTGCTCCTACTACTACTGGAACTGTCTGGGTATCTTTCTTCCACATTGCTCTCATTTCTGTCTGCAAATCCTGATATTTTATGACTGTGTGTCTCTCTGTACACAAGACACTGTAGTCACTGGGTGTGGCGATTTCAATGATCAGTGCTACCTTTGTCTTCTTTTCATGGGCCACTATATCTGGTTTTCTAGCATCTATCTTTTGAACTGTTGGTAATAGATGATCCCATGTAATATAGACTTCATCATTTTCTATGATGCTTTGTGGCTGATGGTTCCAGTGTTTTTCAGCCACTTCAATACCATAATGTTTGCACAATCCTCAGTGCAACAGTCTTGTCACATTATTATGTCTTTCAGTATACAGTCCTTCTGCCATTAGTATGTCACTGCCAGAAATGAGGTCTGTAACTGTTTCCAATTCGGTTTTACAAAACCTAAATTTGTCTGTTTCTCCCACATGTTCAATGGACTTTGTAAACCAATGTTTACATAACTCACTATATAATTTTTAACTTTTTGTTGAGTATTTCTATGGGGTCTATATTATAACATTGAAGTTGCAAAACTTCGAATGTTATAATATCGAACCCACTACATTGAAGGATGAAAATAGCAAAGCCACAGAACATCAAATTCTTACCTAGGGCAAGATTTTGGTGGGCCATTACGTGGCTTTGCTATTTCCGCCACTGTGGTGCAATAGTTACGGACCTTAGGGTTAGGGTGTGGGTTAATGTAAGTGGATAGGTAGGAATGTATGTATGGTTTAGTGTAGGGTTAGAAGTAGGGTTTAGTTAAGTGTATGTGTGTGTATTAATTAGTTTGTTTGTGTATAGTTTCATAGGGTAAGTGTGCGATAGTTACGGACCTTAGGGTTAGGGTGCAGGTTAAGGTAAGTGGATAGGTAGGAATGTATGTATGGTTTAGTGTAGGGTTAGAACTAGAGTTTAGTTAAGTGCATGTGTGTGTATTAATTAGTTTGTTTGTGTATAGTTTTATAGGGTAAGTGTGTGATAGTTACGGACCTTATGGTTAGGGTGCAGGTTAAGGTTAGTGAATAGATAGGAATGTATGTATGGTTTAGTGTAAGATTAGAAGTAGGGTTTTGTTAAGTGTATGTGTGTGGTTTATTTATTTCGGTGTGCTTGTGTTGTGTGTATGTTTCTTGGAACAGCAAATTTTTTTCCCTGGGAAAAAATTCACTATTCTGAGTGTTCGATGTTATCGTATTTCGAAATTCCAACTTCGAGCTTATGGTGTTCAATATTTTGGAATTTTTAATATATGATATAGACGCTTTCTATGGCTATACTCATCCATTTTTTTATTTTAACTGCTAATACTAAGGCGTCTGCATATGTAAACATTACTAAGATCTGAATTCCCTCTGGTGTATAGTCTTCAGCTTTCTCCAGAGTCTAATTTATCTTAGTAACCACTGCATTCATAATTAATGTAAACAGGATTCTACTTGGTGAACATCCTTATTTACTATCCCCTCTTTATTTCTATTACCTCACTTAACCACCAATTATCTCATTTTATTCTCACTGCACACAGATTTCAGAAAGTTGATTATTTCATTGCTTATACTATATTCTTTCAAAATCTCCCATAATGCGTCATGTTGGATTTTATCAAATGTTTTACTCACATCCCCTACCAGTATTTTTAATGCTGTTCCCCTATGTATTATGTCATCTACCAACTCTGTTTAACAATGTCAAAGATTATCGACTTCCTTTCTCTTTTATTCCAAAGACTGTTTCAGTTAACAATTTATTAGCTTTCCTTGCTATTCTTTTTTCTACTATTTTCATAAAAATCTTAAAATATTTAATACCAAGGGTCTCCACCTTTTTATATCTGTTCTTCATCCTTAACCCAGTAATTAGCTTTGTATATAACTGATAATACAAACTGTACTAACAAGAATGACTAAATTTTTTGTTTATGTAACTACTGATATATTATATTTTCTGAATGTTGTTTCATGTGAAGCTTTTCTCCCTGGGCCTCCGGTGAAAAAGGACATTTGTCCAGTCAAACTTTCCTGGTAAAGAAATGTAAAATAAGATAAAATAATAAAATATAAATTTCATTACATCTATGCAGTTTTTCAACCTTTATACCTTTTTCAAACCATTCATTCAGCACCTTTAAAAATATTATTTTTGCCTTTCTTGCATATCTTTATGCATTAAGTACTCACGTCCATCTAAACCTGTAGCTTTTTCTATGTTTACTGTTTTCAGCACATTTTTTTAATTCTATCATTGTGATCACTTCTTCCTTTCTTTTATTGTCTTCTTCAGTTAATTTTTTCAATTTCCATTTGTTTTTTTTCTTATAGTGTCTCATGTAGAAAATGTATCCAAAATATGTTTCTTAATTATCCGCAACATTTATTTTTGTGTATTTACTATACCTCCTTTTTCATTTCTTAACTTTCTTATTATTGTTACTTTTTCATTAACCATTTTATTTAGGTAAACTGCTACTTCTTCTTTTCTTCCTTGTAAGAAATATCTTTGTTTTAAATATTTTTTTTTCTCTTGATTCAACATTCTCTCTTTTTCTATAAACTCTTCTCTATTATCTATTTCTAAAAACCTGATTGGTAATTTCCTTATATTTACCAATATCTTGTAATCTTTTTGTCTTTTGTCATGCTAGTACTTCTTTTCTATATTTTTCTTTTAAACTAATCCACCAACTTGTCCAGTCTTTATAAAATTCTCTCATATTTTTACAATCCAGCCATAATTGATATATTATGTCCCTCACACACTCATTGCAATTCTGATTCATTAGTCCTTTTTATTCCTCTACCTATTTTTAAGTAACCTATTTTTTAATCTCTATCCATATAGCTAAGTGATCTGAAAATCCTATCATTTTAAACCCTTGATGTAGTATATTTAGACTCTCTGACACTATAATCAATTTCAGTTCTTAAATTACTTCTTTTATATGCTCAGTGCCTATTTTCCTATAAATACATTGTACTGTTTTTGATAATATCTAAAATAACTTTACATCCACCCCTTCTTTCTGCCTATGTCTTAAAACACAATTAAAGTCTCCCATTAGTATTATTTGCATAACAGATAATCAAGTATTTTCCTTAACATTATTTCTCTTTATTTTTGTAAATTGTATGCATAAAGTGTAATCGTCCCATAAATTTGGTTCTTAAATCTTATGTCTAATATTACTATTCTTCTAATCATTACTATGGTATAATCCACACTATCTACACATTCTCTACATAGGACAACTATACCTGAACATTTCTCACTACCGAAGTTCCATATAAGCTTACATTCCCATGATCCATTATTTATTTATGTTGCCTCACAGCAAGAGGTTCTCCTGTTCGATTTTCAGCTGGAGCGCCTTCTGTGTGGAGTCTGCATGTCCTCCCCGTGGTTGAGTGGTGTTCGAAAGACATGCGTGAACGGGCGTGCCTTCGTTGAAGTTTGGGCATCGGGCTTGCACCTCGGCAAAGTAAAAATCTACTGCCAATCCTTAGCAGACTGGAGTTCCACTGTGGCAACCCCTAACTGGGAAAAGCCGAAAGAAGAACATTGACATTTGGTGACCAAGAAAGTCTGACTGGGTCAGAAATGCATTTTCAGTGGAGGCCGGGGGAGAAAAGCTCCATAGCACAACTTTTGGACAACAAACATTTAAACAATAGTAATATAAGACATAGCATATATTTTTGAAGCTTAGATTAAAAGTACCATATTTATGAATATTATGAAGTCAAAATAAGAGTGAGTTTAACATTTGTGGTAAAATATAGGAGGTATTGGTTGATAAACCATTTTAGAATAGTAGCTTGATTACTACGTAGTCAAATAAATTATGGAGAGAGAAAAATTTTTGACTTGTAAGTAACAGGGATGAAATAATAATGTGAGAAATTCAAGGTTTAGTTGTACAAGAAATGTGGGGATAGAAGAGGGGTAAAGAGATGAAGGGGAGGTATGCATAGAAAGTTGTTTTAGGATGTAGTAAGGAAAGATTAAAGTGTGGGAATGGTAGAGGTTGAATGGACAGTATTACAGGTAGATATAGGTGAGAAATTATAGTTAGGTATAAGTGAGAAAATTAATGATCAGGATAGTATGAGAAGAAAGTATAGTGTAAGAGGAATAAAGATATATGGGAGGATGTGAAGTACTGTTAGTGACTAAGGTAATTTTGAAAGATGTAAGTTAGTTAGAAGACTCTACTATAGATGGTATTGAACAGGATAAAAGATCGATAAGAGGAGGCATGAGGGTGAGGGAAAGGGGGTCTTGGGGATTAGACAATTTGGTATATTTATGCTTAGGAGGGCAATGGGCATGGACAAATGTGAGTGTTTAGGCAGTAGTCTTTCAAAGTTAATTTGTAGGTCTTAAGGGGTTCAATAGCTCAAATACTTGGAGGTAGGGCATTCCATAATTTAGCAATGGCATGGGAGTAGAGGGTTTCCCCAGTTCTTTTGGTAGGTTTGTACACTTGTAAGAGTTGCTTGTTAGTAGAGCAGATGTTTCTGGGTGGCATGTAAGGCAATAAGATTTCAGAGCAGGGCAGCTATCAGGGTTGTAAATTATTTTGTGAACTGTAGACAATTACATTTTTTTAGGGAATCACAATGGTGAGTATGATTAGGTATGCCAGTTGTGAATTTGGCAGTTTTGTGATAGCATGACTGTAGTTTGTTCTTTAGAGTTGTATGAAGATTAGTGAGAACAGAAGTCCCATATAGGAAGGTAGGAAGTAGGAATGTGTTGGCAAGTGTTATTTTACTATAAGCATCCATGAACTGCTTGTGTCTGTAGAGTCTGATGAGTTTGATATGTGTTTTTTTATTGTATTAGATATATGTTGTTCAAAGTTGAGCTTAATATATATATATATATATATATATATATATATATATATATATATATATATATATATATATAGTGGTACATAGAAGTTTTGCCTGGGTTACTATTTCAATTTGAGTTTTATTTTGTGAATGTATTTTGAAATAATGTGTGAATGGCTTTGGTGAGAACAGTAGAAGTTAGTTTTGTTTGTGTTGAGTAGTAGTTGTGCATCATTTAACCAGGTTTCATTAGAGGTAAGGGCATTTTGATAATTGTTAAGAGATGACTGGGGTTGTTAGAAGTGGAGATAATAGTGGCATTGTCAGCTCATTGAATGATTGTGCTTTGGAGGAAGGTGGTATGAAGTTTGTTAATAAAGATATTGAAAAGCAGAGGTCCAAGACTGGATCCTTGGGGGACTCCTATACTATTTACCTGGTATTTGGAAATGCTAGTCTGCCACTTGACACATTGTTGCCTCTCAGTTAAATAGTTGGAAAGCCATTTTTGAGTACTATGGGAGCAGCCTAGTGTAGAGAGTTGTAGTAATAGTTTAGAATGAGACACTGTTTCAAAGACCTTTGATAGTTCTAGTAATATTACTGATGTTAATTGTACTGTTCCATGGGTTTGTAAACAGTATCTGTGAAGGATAGTAGTGCTGTAGCGGTACTATGTGCAGGCCAAAAACTGTGTTGGGTAGGTGTAAGGAGGTTATTGTCTAAGAGGAATTATTAGTTAAGAGGAATGTTACAAAGAAATGTAACAAAAAAAGCCATATTAATGGACAAAAAAAATTATTACTGCCAACTACAAAATAAACACCAAAACAACCCTCAAAAATTATGGGCAGGTTTAAATAACCTTCTCCATCCAGGCAAATCATCCACTCCTACCCCAGAAAAAATATCTGATAAAAACCCGGAAGATGTAGCCAATACCTTTAACACTTTCTTTACAGATACTATCCAAGCCTTAGCTAACCAACTATCTGCTACCGGCTCCCCTGTTACAGAACTCACTCCTAAAACTCTACACACTTTCAACCTACAACCAGTCTCCACTTCCATTATACGATCCTTACTACAAAAGCTAAAGCCAACTACCCTCTCTGCTGACCTTCTGCCAGCTGAATACTTACAACAAGCTGCAGACGTCATAGCTTACCCCATCTCTATACTAATTAATCGTACCATTTTAGAATCTACAATTCCCTCAATTTGGAAAATATCCTACGTAATCCCACTCCATAAAAGTGGCTCATCCACTGAATTATCAGACTACAGGCCTATAGCCATAATGTCACCGTTGGCCAAAATCATGGAAAAATGTATACACAAACAACTCCTCCACTATCTTAACCAGAACAAACTACTGACCAGCTCACAACATGGCTTTAGACCCAACCACAACACAACTACTGCCCTCCTCTCTTTTACGGACACAATAAGTCATAACCGGAATAATAAAAAAGTATCATCAGCACTCTTTCTGGACCTATCTAAGGCCTTCGACATGGTTAACCACCGACTACTTCATGATACCCTAAGAACTCTCCACCTGGATAACCTAACATTGGATTGGTTCCAGGCCTATCTCTCTGGTAGGAAACAAGCAGTACTTTGGCAAAATAAGCTCTCCAACCTCCTACCAAAAACCATTGGGGTTCCTCATGGGTCCATACTGGGACCACTTCTCTTTTCAGTCTTTATTAATGACCTCCATAAAGCCATCCCTGAGGCCACCTGTATTCAATATGCTGACGACTCGACATTAGTGTGTTCTGACAAATCTCTAGATAACCTACTATCTAAAACCCAATGCTGTTTTACAGCAGTAGAAAATTGGCTATCAGGACATCAGCTAATCCTGAATCCAAATAAAACCAAATTATTACTATTCCATCCAACCTAAAAACTCTCTTACACTTCCTTTACCATACAATCAAATAATGGGACGACTATCTCCCCTGACTCCTACACTAAACTATTAGGAGTTACCATTGACAATAAACTCAGATTTGATATCCACATTAATCAAACTATAAAAAACGTTAACAAGAAACTGGGGTCACTATATGGAATCAAATCTTTTCTAACACCAATTGCAAAAGTTACCATTGCCCGCTCACATTTACTCTCTACCCTTCTATATGCCTCCCCAATGGTTACCAACCTTAATAAATCTGACCTAAATAAACTCTCATGTTCTTACAATCATATTGCCAGATTTGCAACTGGTACGCCATATAGAACCCATCATTGTATTAACCTAAAAAACCTTGGTTGGATAGAACTCCCAAACCTTCTCCAGCAGAACCAACTGATTGAGGCATTTAAAATACTCAAACACCCTGAAAAGTCTCCAGCACTGGAGAACTTAATTATACCATACATCAATCTAAATAGCCTTCGTTCTTCGAACAGGACACATGTTCAAACAGTTAAATCCTGTAACTCAGGAGGTGATGCTCTATTTGCCAATGCCATTGGTAAGATATGGAACTCCCTTCCTTATCATCCAGTATCACCACCATTACCTCCCTACCCCACTTCAAAAAAAGTCTAATCCACCATTTCCATTCTCACTGGCTTTGCAATGCTCATATCCGGATTAACTCCTTTCCAAAAAGCTGACTTCTTTTTTTCTATCCAGAAAATTCCTTCTTTTTAACTTTCCGTGACCTTTTCTCGTAACCCCTTAAGAATTTCTCCATTTTTTCTTTTCTTACCTAAGACACTTTTTATACCTTTGAAAAGAGGACAACCTAGTAAAAGTAAAACTACGCTGTTGTCCGTGTCTCCTATTTTCTTAAGATGACTTGTCTATGACTGCTATTGCTGAGATAAATTTTTAAATTACATATATGATATGTTTTTTCTCCACTTATGTTTTAATTACAAAATGTATTAATATGTATCTATGTAACTTGTATGTAACTCACTGTCAATGTGGAGCTTTTCTCCCTGGGCCTCCGCCGAAAATGGACATGTATCCAGTCGGATCATCCCGGTCAACAAATGTAAAATAAAATAAATAAATAAAATATGTTATTAGTTATTGTCTAAGAGGAATTGTTAGTTATTGTCTAACAGGAATTTTATTAGTTGTGTGTATATACATTTTATTAATAGTTTAGATAGAGGGGAAATGATAGACATAGGTCAACAGTTTGATAGTTCATGATTTTTTCCTCCCTCATGCATGGGAAACATTAATGTGTATTCTTTCTTCTTTTGTTTTTACTTTTATGTCTACTAATGCTATAATGCCCATGTATAACACTCTACACCATTCCAATACTCTACATTGAAGGTTCTTTGTACTATTAACATTAATGGCTAGGACTCTCACCATAAGGAAAGGTTTTTGTTATTTTTTTTATCCTTTTCCTTTTTTGCTATCCCCTGTAGCTGCATTTTTAAACGTATGTTTTCTATCTTTCTCTCTTTATCCTATAGAGCTTCTTTTGCTTCTCACTCTTACCCATTTATCTTCTCTTTCATCAATTGAGTTGTTAACTTCTTCCTCTATCTCTCCTTCTTTTCCTTTTGTTTCACACACACACTACCTCATATTCATTCTTACATCTTTTTCATTCATTTTTTCTTTTTGTTTCTTCCGTGGTATCTAATATAACATTTTCCTTGTCTTGATCTAACCTTGTTTCTTTTGTACAATTTTCTACAGCTTTACAATCCTCCAAGAGTGTCCTAGTTTCTCACATTTTATACATTTTTGCTCACATTTTTTGCTTCATGACCAACTTTGCCACATATAAAACATTTTCTTTTATTACAATTGTTAATTAAGTGATCATCTTTACCACATAAAAAACATGTCTTTGGTTGTCCCAATATCTAACCATCCCCTTACTACCCTCTACATCAATTATACTCAGTAAATGTACAATGTTATTATTTTGCATTCTCAATATTACACCACATTCCCATCCCCCAGTCCATAAACCTCTGTCATATATTTTCGTACTAATTCAAGAAAAAACAACTTTAAAAATCACAAAAGAAGAAAAAAATCCACACTGAAGCAAAAGGATAATATAGTAAGCGCTTTTGTTTACTAGAATGAGTAAAGTTCATCAGACAATTACATACAGGAAATAAATGCTTTAAATATAAAACAGTTCATGACATCATTTCCTATGCTGGAGAACAGTCTAAAAAGAAGTCCCAAATAAATACAAATAAAACATCTACTCCTACATATGAAACACATCAACATTCTATAAATGTTCATCTAAAAATATATATACATCTAAATATGTTTACATAAAAATATATAACTATAAAAAAATTCCATTCTAAGTCATGCTTTCAATTTCAGCACACTCATAATAGAAATTGTGTCATTTAACCCTGGCAGAACTGAGACATTTAATTTAAGTTGCCACATTAGTTCTTTTTCTTCAAGTTTTAAACTAATTGGTCCCCCTCTATCATAATCATTAATTTTTTCAATAATCAAAAAGTGAAAATCATGTTCTGGAAATGACATAATATGCCTAGCCAGTGCATTATTCTCATTTCTTTTGCCTATGGCTTAACGGTGTTCATAAATTCTACTCTTTAGGGGTCTATCCGTTTTGCCCACATAAAAGGCAGAACATTTAAGACATGATGCTAAATAAACCACCCCCTTGTGTTACAATTAAATTTATCAGTGATATAATATTTATTAGCATTCGCTAAGAATTAAGTTGTTACATTAATAAATTTACACCATTGGCAGGCTCCATATTTAAACATTCCACAGTGTGGGAGATGACATTTCACAAAATTAGATTCCAATAATGTTTTCAGATTTTTACCCTTTCTAAACACAACACATGGATGTTCGCTTATGTGCTTCCTAAACGAGTGGTCATCAAGTAAAAAATACCAATTCTTAAATAAAATGGATCTCAACAAGGGGCATCTATTGAAAAAGTAGTGATAAAACTTAATTTACCAAAGTCACCACCAGGAAGATCCATTTGTTGTGTATTGCTCTCATCCCTAATTAAAATATTCCTGGTGGTGACTTTGGTAAATTAAATTTTATCACTACTTTTTCAATAGATGACCCCTTGTTGAGATCCATTTTATTTAAGAATTGGTATTATAAATTTAATTGTAACACAAGGGGGGTGGCTTATTTAGCATCATGTCTTAAATGTTCTGCCTTTTATGTGGGCAAAATGGATAGACCCCTAAAGAGTAGAATTTATGAACACCGTTATGCCATAGGCAAAAGAAATGAGAATAATGCACTGGCTAGGCATATTATGTCATTTCCAGAACATGATTTTCACTTTTTGATTATTGAAAAAATTAATGATTATGATAGAGGGGGACCAATTAGTTTGAAACTTGAAGCAAAAGAACTAATGTGGCAACTTAAATTAAATGCCTCAGTTCTGCCAGGGTTAAATGACACAATTTCTATTATGAGTGTGCTGAAATTGAAAGCATTACTTAGAATGGAATTTTTTATAGTTATATATTTTTATGCAAACATATTTAGATGTATATATATTTTAGATGAACATTTATAGAATTTTGATGTATTTCTTATGTAGGAGTAGATGTTTTATTTGTATTTATTTGGGACTTATTTTTAGACTGTTCTCCAGCATAGGAAATGATGTCATGAACTGTTTTATATTTAAAGCATTTATTTCCTGTATGTAATTGTCTGATGAAGTTTACTCATTCTAGTAAATGAAAGCGCTTACTATATTATCCTTTTGCTTCAGTGTGGATTATTTTCTTCTTTTGTGATTTTAATATATTTTCATACTGTCTACACACAGTTTTTTTAAGTAGTCCTTTAAAGCATTTATTTCAACTTCAGTTCGAAATTGTATAAAAATCTCTTTTTTTAGCCTCTCTGTTTAATGCCTGTACAACATACAAGTTTCAAGGGTTTATATCTTTTTCTTTTCATATTGTTCTAAAATTTTCCATGTACTATGCCTCCTCAAAGAAGATATCACAAAAAGTCTCTTTATTAATACAAATAAAAGCCCTTGACTCTCTGAGTTCAGTACCCAGTAGTGAAATGATAGTGTCCCACATTTCATACCTGTCTAGTTTCTTTTCTGTTTTATTACTTATACTCACCCAGTACTTTCTTCTGACTTCTACTTTCTTCACTTCTCTTCTTTCACCTTCTCTTACCATTTGTGCATATGTCTTCATTTCTTCTTTCCTTATCTCCTGAATTTCATCTTCTTGAATTATGTCCATTATTTCTCCCCACGACAATGCTTTCTCACTCTCCTGTTCACTTTGATCAATAATTCCTTTAGATAAACATAATATAACATTTTCCTTGTTGTAACAACACACTCAGTTGTTGCAATGTTCCTTACAAAAAGATTATGCTGGGATAAATCTTCAGAATAAACCATATCTACTCCATCTCCCTCTTTTTGCCTTTTACGTACCTCTCCTCTACTTTCATTTATCATTTCACCATTATCCTCACTTCGTACAACTTCTGATCTATTCTCCATCATATTAGCCTCTTTAGCTGTTCAATTAATAGCTCCATTCTTGCTAGACCCATCACCAACAACTTCTTTCTTCTCCATGCTTCCTGCTTCTCCAAGCCACCTGCATGCCCAGAATGGAAGTCAGGAAGTGCCATACAGAATAGTGTCCCCATACATTTGTACAAAGAGTAGGGGAAGTTCCCCAGTGCCTAACCATATTTCTCTAAGTCAGTATAAATACAACTTTGAGTTTCTCCTGAAAATAGGTTCCTTGTCTAGTAGGAATGACCTGTTCAACAAAGTGGAACTAAAATACAATAAATAAAATAAATGTCTTTAAATTTTTTTTATTCAATGTTTTTGTGCATCCTTTTGAAGGCATTATCGGAAACACTCAGGACAGTATATTACAATAAAGAAAGGGAAGCACAAAGAAATGTCCACATTTTTGTTGTTTTGTGCAAAATATAAACAGGGGGTTTTGTTTCAATTGCTTAGCATATGCTTCTACAGGTCCTTATACCACCACAATCAACCCATGTTAACAGGCATTGGGCCTAGGACAACCACTTGTTAACCAAGTTGTAGTGCATATGCTATGCTTTAAATAGCTCTCATCCCCAGGGAACTTCCCTAATTTTGCTTTGTGGCTTTTATCTACCTCTGAGAGACTTGATGAGTTGAAGACAAGTCTGTGGAAATTGTAATTATGACTTCTGGCTGATGAGAAGATGTAGGCTAATGAAGATCTCTTTGTTCTTCATCACTCTAGGACATGACAGGCGATTACTGACAATATTTGAAATTTATTCTTGGCTTGAGGCTATATCCTAATTTTCTGTTGTCACTGGTTCCTGAGAAAAGTAAAAAACAGGGAAGGTATAGTGTATACAGTATCTTGCTTTGTAACTGTTTATTCTGACCACCTGTCTTGCAGGAATTTATTTTCCACTACTGACAGTAATGGCCTAAACTGTTCCTGACAAGCCTGGCATTATATAACCAAATCTTTAGTCAATCCCATACAGAGGGAAGGGCAGAGCATAAGCTTTTCTTGAAAACTGTCCTTCCTCCATAATATACCTTTGGCTAATCCTTACGTTTTAGGGAATTTTTGATTATGTCATTTAAATAACATATTTATGAAAATGTGGGTCTTTCAACAGTGCTAAAATTAATTATACTTCATCAAATGAGATAAAAAAATATGGCATTAGCTCTTAGGGTCTTGCTGTCCACCTGACTGTTTGTTTAGGAGGTCAAGAGATATGCTTGCAAGTCACTTGAACACCTGGTTAAGGTGTTTAGTACAGATATGCCAGGTGGCCTATCCGGGTAGTCCAACAACTTATATCAGTAAACACATATTTAGCTGCTCTTAAATCTTTTAATGCAAAAAGAACAGTAACCATTAGGTAACTACTTACTGCTTCTGACTGGGGGAGGCAGAACGTTTTCTACTGTGTATAACAATGCCCTGCTAAAATTGATTATGTCAGTTTATATTACCTGATATTCTTCACCTTCAAGTGTAACTTTCAGTACATTAGGTCCATAATAATCAGTGGCTTGTATTCTTACTAACTTGTCTCTTCTGCTTGGTGGCAATTTATATGGTGTAAATTTGTATTATAGTTACATCTACCTCCCTCCTACTAACTTACATTAAGTCTTATCCTCAGGGAGACTCTCAGTTATGGGGTGACAAAACCTGTTTGATCCTACATACAGAGGTATAATCCCTATGATGGTAGAATAATTCTGGCTAAATCATCTCAAATTACTGCAGTCAAAAACAAACCTATTGAAAATATTAAAAGTAAAAGGCAAACAGTGCAGCAGCAGCAGCATACTGTACCGACAAATCTAGTGTAAGAAGAGAGCACACAGACCTTCCTTCTAGAACAGACATTACAAGACCTGTACACTAGCTAAACAGCTTCATAGTCATACAGACTGAAGCTATCCATGACAGCCTTTTTAAGTTCAAACTAGAGTAAAACAGGAGGGCACTCAAAGGTTCCGTTAGAGAAAGCCCATATTTGGTGTGTGTGGGGGGGGTATACTTCACAATGATTGACAGGGGGAAACTTCTCACTGAAAAACAATTCAGAACAATGTTCACTTTCAGGATGGGTGATGATACATACATCTTGTATACTTAGAATTAGCTTGTAGTTATGGAATCCTCCTTTGAGTTACATTCAGCACTTAACTTCTTTCAGCCCATCTCCAGCTGCTCAGACTTAGCCGGTGTTATTCTTAATAAGGCAAGAAGTAGTACAAAGCCAGGATGGACTACATGCATTTAAATCTCAGGTTATAATGCTTAATCTGCTGATTTGTATAACGAATTTGCAGATTTTCTTGACACACTCCTACCAGAGATACTGCAAGAGACCTTTAGCACTTCAGCGGTCACACCTTACTGCTTCAGTAATGGAAGAACTTGTCACTTTTCCTCCTAAGACACTCCATCTAAATGATCATTATGCTAATTACACCTTACATCTTTATTAAAAACAGGGGCTTTCTTACATTAATTTAATCTGCCAGGTAAAGTTTATGAAAGGTCATTGTTTGACTGATTTTGCTGCTGGATACGGCTAAATGCTATCAGCAAGCCAACTTGATTTGTGACTCATTGGTGTTTTCTTTTTGGATATAAATGAACCTTTTAATAGGTCTTTTTGCTTGAGGTCATGTTTTTTGAAAGGGCTTCATACTATGTACTAATCAGGCCAACCCCACAGCCTATGTCACTGTGAATAGTCATATATATTTTTTTTTTTTTGCTCCTAGAGCAAATTTCTGTGTAAGCAAATATGATATTTCTTGTTAGTTTGTATGTTAACATTACTTCTTACTCATGTTTTTCTCACAATATTACAGTGTTATTTTAGTTCAACATGTTTTTCTTTTACGCTCAAACTTTCTATGTTAGAGGAGAAGGCAAACTATGTTTTTCTTTTAGTGAGGCCCACAGCAGGTTAATTACTTAGTGAATCATGGGAGGCATTGGACATCTGGCTTCTTGGGATAAATTACCAAGGGGCACCAATACAAAGTTTTCTTCAGACAGTCACCAGCACAGGCTGTTGTGAGTGAATCTGATTTGCTTTTTAAAATGAATACCAGCATTATTTTTCTTCTTGTTTTTCTTTTATTTTATTGTAATATTACATTTAAATAGTTTTCTGAAAGTTTTTGATGTCATTATTTACGGTTTGTTTTGTATGTTATTGCTATGTTAATTGTGAAAGTAACTGTAGAACTTACTTTTGTGCCTAAATTATCAAGGACCATTAGTTCAACATTTTTTACAGACTGGTGCTAGAGAATGTTCTTTGAATGTCTCATGTTTCTTACCTCAAGGCCTTATTTCTTTTGAATTCTTAAATGAAATGGCTTGTAAGCTGTGTGGCCCTTATGCTAATTTAATAATCCTCCTTTCCCTTTTCAATCTCACCAAGTAGTGACCACCATGAGATTGTATATTGAAAGCCTGCTCCTTAAAGTCTGGAGGTTTACTATATTATTAATCATTTCCATGATAATTCTTTCCTTGGCTTTGCATATGTTAGTTTCCTACATACAGAGGTATAATCCCTATGATGGTAGATGGATTACCTTTGTGCAGAGGGATGACTGTTGCTGTTCTCCATACATGAGGCATAAAGCCTGTTTGGAGGCTACAGTTAAACAGCAATTGCAGAGAGCCTGATAGGTCATGTTTCATGCTATTTAGAAGGCATCCTGGAATATTGCCTGGGCCCATTGATGCAGTGTTCTTGGCCTTAGAGAGAGCATTATGGGCTTGTTCTCTACTGATAGCAGGGGGGAGTTATATTTGATGGTATTTCCTGAGGGAAGGTTGAGGGGGGAAAGGGGGGAAAGTATGAGCTGATTTTCTTGGCCAGTAGGTTTGCTATATCTTCTGGCTCAGTATAGATGACTCCATTTACAATGAGCTCTGCACACAATTGTGTAGTGCCTTTGAGGCTGCGGACATAGCTAAAAAATGCTTTGTGATTGTCTTTGATCTGGAAGGTGAAATTTTCCTCAAATTTGGCTTTGGTAGTCTTTATTTGTCCTCTGAGATGTTTGTTTAGTTTGAGAGAGTGCGTTTATCCTTCTTGTTTTTTTGCTAATTTTTGCTGTTTTCTTCCTTCTGTTATACAGCCTATTGATTTTGTGACTCCACCAAGGTGGCTTGTTTTTTGAGTTAGGTCTATACTTCCTCCTGGTGAGTACAGCTGCCTGTATGCATCTATTAACATGGCTGTACAGGGTTTCTGTGAACAGTTCTACATAGGCAGCAGTGTTTTTAGTGTTTATGGGGGCTTGAAATTTTGCAAGGTTATCACTTAATAACAGGAAGTTAGCCTTAGAGTAGTTTCTGAATATTCCAGGGTTAGCTTGGGGTCCATGTTTAAATTTTTACTTCAAAGGAGACCATTTTCTGGTCTGACCTTACCAGGGAAGATATTACACTAGGCGGTGTGCAGCACTCTCCCATATTAGTAAGGACCAACTTCAGTATGATAGCACCCCTGGTTGGTGTATTGACAATCTGGTCCAGGGAGTTTCTGTTTACAAAATCCAGGAATCTCTATGCCTGTATGTTTGGTGTCATACAGGATTCCCAGTTAATAGTGGGGTAATTAAAGTCACACATAAGTATGGTATTGGGTCGAATGCCAAGTGTTTCCAATAAGTTTAAATAAATACATGGTATGGGTTTCCTGGGTCATAGAAGGGGACCTATAGCTTGCTAGGAAGTGGTATTGGATTTTGCCTATGGTAATTTGAATATGGAGAAGCTCAAGTGCATTGTCCTGTTTGACCAGCCTTGAGGTATATTAATTTCTGATGTAAATTGAGACATCCACCTTTAGCCCTTGTCTACATAGTGATGCTGCCCCTGCTAATGTTCTGTTCAAACAGAGGCCTTCAGATGCAGGTTTAAACAAGGGTCTTTCAGTAGGAGGGGCCTGGAGATCTAGGTCCCAGCAAGGGTAGTTTCAGGCACAGGGGCTTGCAAATGCAGCTCCCAGTAAGAACTTTCTCAGACATCAGTTGCAGCTCTAAACAGACATCTTTTTAGACATAGGTGCCATGAGATACAGCTCTCTGTAGATTTCTGTTCAAAACAGAAGGGCCTAGAAATGCAGCTCCAGGCAGGGCTATATTTAGACTCAGGCACCTGTAGGTTTAGCTGCAAGCAGGGTTATATACAGACAGAGGGGAATGAAAATGCAGCAACCATCAAATGTCTATTAAGGCAGAGGTACCTGTAGATGGAACTCTCATCAAGCACCTACTCAGGTGCAGAGGACTGAAGGGGTCTGTTCCTACACAGGGGCCAGGAGATGCAGCTCCATGCATGAGTCTATTCTCACACAGTGTCCAGGAAATGCAGCTGCATGCAGAGGCTTATTCAGACACAAGGGCCTGGAGTTGTAACTCTCTACAGGTTTTTATTCTCAAACAGTGGCCTTGAGATGCAGTTGTGAATGGAGGTCTACTTAGATGGGGGACAGAAGATGCAACTTTTTACATGTTTTATTCAAATAGAAGACTCTAGAGATGCAATTTGAAGTAGGGCTATATTCAAATACAAGGGCCTGGAGATTCAGCTCTGTGCAGAGATCATTTCAGACACAAGGTCTCAGAGATGCAGCTCCAAGCAGGGCTGTATTCAGACACAGTCACTGGGAGATTCAGCTTCCGGCAGGGGAGTATTCAGAAACAGGGGGCTGGAGATGCAACACCCATTAAGTGTCTATTCAGACAGAGGTGCCTAAAGATGCAGATCACAACAAGGATGTATTCAGTCAGAGGTGTCAGCAGATGCATCTCCCAGCAAGCACTTATTCAGGTGCAGTACACTGTAGTTGCATCTCCAAGTTGAGATATATACAGGTACAGGGCCCTGGAAATGCAGATCTGTGCAGTGGTCTATTCGGATATAGGAACCTGTAGATAGATCTCTGTGAATGGGCTATTCTGACACAGGGGAGTGAAGATGTAGCACCATGCAGGGGCTTATTCAGACACAGGCACACGGAGATGTACCTTCATGTAGGAACCTATTCAGAAACAGGGCCTATGAGATGCAGCTTTGTGCAGGTCCCTATTCATTTACAGGAGCCTGGAGATCCAGCTCTGTGCAAATGTCCTTTCAGGTACAGGGTCCCTGAGATGAAACTCCAAGGAGGGCTATATTCAGACATAGGCTGCTGAAGATTCAGCTCCAGGCAGAGGTGTATTCAGATCCAGGGGCCTGGAGAAGCAGCACCTAACAAATATCTATTTGGGCAGAGGTGGCTGCAGATCTAGATCTCAACAAGGATGTATTCAGGAAGTGGTGTGAGTACATGATGCGCCTAGCAAGCACCTATTCATGTGCACTAGACAGGAGATGTGCGTCCAAGAAGAGATCTTTTCAGGCACAAAGGGTCTGGAGATTCAGCTGTATAGAGGGTTTTATTCAGAAATAGGTGCCTGACGATGTAGATCCATGAGGGGAACAAATCTGACATGGGGCCTGAAGATGCAGTTCTAAGCTGGGCTGGATACAGACACAGGCACTGAAGATTCAGCTCCAAGCAGGGATCTATTCAGACACAGAGGCTTGGAGATGTAGCTGCAATTGGGGATCTATTCTGACACTGTGCCCTGGTGGTGCAACTCCGTGTAGGGCCCTTTTCAGACACAAAGGCCTGGAGATGAAGTTCCATGCAGGGGCTCATTCAGGCAGTCTCCTAGTGACGCAGCTCCATACTGAGACCTATGCTGACACAGGGGCCTAGAGATACATCTCTGTGTAGGTTCCTATTCAGATACAGGGGCATGGAGATGCAGCACTGTGCAATTCTCTATTCAGACACAAGAGTCAGTAGATTGGTCTATTCAGGAAGAGGTTTCTATAGATGCAGGTCCCAGTATGGGTCTATTCAAAGATGGATTCTGGAGATCCAGGTCCCATCCAGCACCTGTTCATACAGAGGGCCCTGAAGATGTAGCTCCCAGCAAATGTACAATCACATATAGAGGCTGGAGATACAGCTCACAACAAGGCTCTATTAAAGCACAAGATAATGGTGGTAGAGATCCTATCAGTTCTGTTCTCAGACACAGGAGGCAGGAGTTGCTGCAGTCCCTGTTAAGGACCTGATCAAGCACAGAGGCCTGTAGAGATGCAGCTCTAACCAACCATCTTTTCACAGGAAGGAGCCTGGAGATGCAGCTTGCAAGTAAGACTATGTTCAAGCACAGAAGATGCAGCTCTAAGTGTCTTTTCAGACAGAAGGGCCTAGAGATACAGCCCCCAGCAGGGCTCTGTTAAGGACAGGGGCATTCAGATGCAGCTTCCAGCAAGGATGTATTCACACACAGGGGCTGGAGATTCAGCTCCCAGCAATGCTCTAGTCAGACACAGGGCAATAGTAGTGTAACTCCTAGCAATTGCTTTTGTCAGATATAGGAGGCAGGAATTGAAGCAATCCCATACAAGGGCCTTTTCAAACACAGAGGATTGTACATGCAGCTCTAACCAAGTGTCTTTTCAAAGAGAGGGCCCTGGAGATGCATTGCCCAATAAGTATCTTTTCAGGCACAGTGACCTGCAAGATACAGCACCTAGCAGGAGATTACTCAGACACAGCAGCCTTGAGATGCTGCTCTGAACAGAGATCAGTTTATACACAGGGGCCAAGAGATGCAGCTCTCTGCAGGTTTCTATTCGGACATTGGGGCCTGAAGTTCCAGCTTTGTGCAGAGGCCTTTTTCAATACAGGAACCCAGAGATGCAGTTAGAAGCAGGGCTGTATTTAGACACAAGCACCTGGAGATTCAGGTCTATTCAAACACATGGGCCTGGAGATGCAACTCCATGCAGAGGTCTTTTCAGACACAGGAGCCTGGGGATGCATCTCCCAGGAAGGGTTTATTCAGATACAGGGGCCTACGGATGCAGCTCCCAGTAAGAGCTTATGTAGACATAGTTGCCATGAGATGCATCTCTGAACAGAGGTCTATTTAGATATACCAGCAATGGAGCTTTCTGCAAGATTTTATTGAAACAAATGGGCCTAGAAGTACAGTTCCAAGCAGGGGTGCATTGAGATGCAGGGCCTTATAGATCCAGCTCTGAGCAGGGATGTATTCAGATACAGGTGTCTGGACATTCATCTCCTGGCAGGAGTGTATTGAGACATAGTGGCCTAAAGATACAGAATACAACAAAATAGCAGGTGCCCGTGGAACCCTTGCACGGCAAAAATGAATAAACAGCAGTCAACAAAAAAAGCCAGCAAGTGTTGGTAATAACCATATCAAAAAATGATTTATTGACCAGAGGGAAGAAAACCCCCCTGCTGAAATGCTGCTATAGTAAAAAACAATAACAGAAAAAGCTTTTAAACAAAAAAGCAATAAATTCAAACCGGTTTCGGCTCCTATGAGCCTTCTTCAGTGAAATAGAAAAATGGAAAAACAGAGTATCACAGTACACACACATATATATGGATTGGTCCCACCCATGGTCCAATCCAAACACAGAATTCACAATTGGTCATTAAGACCAGGTGCAAACAGAGCTCCAAGTTTAATAATCCATTTTTTCTCCTTGGAGCTAAGTAATTCCTGCCAAAACTGTTTATCATTACATTTCCCTCTAATACAATCAATGACCACAAATTTATATGAAGCAGATACATGTTGCAAACAGTGTTTATATAAGGCATTGCTAGTACGTTTCTTTTTGATATCACTCAAATGCTCACAAATTCTGAAACGGAAAGCGCGAGAAGTCTTTCCAACATAGAAAGCAGAACAACTGCAAGTCACCAAATAGATAACCCACTCGGTGTTGCAGTTAGCCCAAAACTTAATATCAAAAACTTGTGATGTGTTTTTACTAGTAAATTCATGAGTGCGTGAGACACGAATGCAAAATGAACAATGCCCACAGGGAATACATCCAACAATGGGTTTACCTGAAATAGACCGCTGAGTTGGTGCAGAATAGTCAGCACCCATTCTCTTGTAATGACTCAATTTTGAACCAATGGTTTGTCCCGTTTTGAATGAAAAAGAGCAATGATCCGGTAACATGGAACAAAGTTTTAAATCAGCTTTAAGAATGTTCCAATGTCTATGTATGATGTTTTTAAAGCCTTGTGTGTTACGTCCGTATGTGGTTACCAAACGTAAAGGTTGTGACTGCTGACCATTATTCTTGTCTTTATATACTAATAAATCATCCCTATTTAGGCTGGACACAAATCTTTTGGCAACATGTATCGAACCTGGACGATAACCCCTCTTAACAAATCTACAAGTTAGATCATCCTGGGCATCATTGAAGAATTGGTGGCTAGAACAGATTCTCCTGGCTCTAAGAAACTGAGATTTCGGTATATTATGGATGACATGTTGTGGGTGGAAGCTGGTAGCATGTAATATTGAATTAAATTCAGGGAATTTCCTAAACATCCTGGAGGATAAAGTGTGATCCTGATTCCTGATAATTTCTACATCGAGAAATACTATCCTTGATTTATGATAAGTCAATTTGAATTCAATCCCCCATATGTTGTTATTCAAATATTCAAGAAATTCCATGAGATATTGTTCATCAGCCTTCCACACCAACCAACAGTCATCCAAATACCGACGCCAGATATCCATCTCACACATATATATATTATGTGTAACATCATAAATTATGATCTCCTCAATGTATGCCATAAACAGATCTGCATATATGGGTGCAAAAGATGCACCTATAGCAGTACCCTGCCTCTGCCAATAACAAAAATTCTGAAAATAGAAAACATTGCTAGACAGCACATATTCTGTAAGGCATACAAGAAAGGTGTTAAATCCAGATGGATATAAACCTGATCTAGCCAACCAATAATCCAACGCTTGCAAGCCCGCCCAATGGGGAATGTTGGTATAAAGAGAGGTGATGTCCAGGGTGCATAATAACCAATGAGATTGAAGTTGGGAGTTATTGATAATATCCAAAAATTGGGTGGTGTCTTTAATCCTAGCTCTGATTTGACTCAATAACGGTTTTAGATATAGAGTCAGATATTCCGATAGTGGTTCCATAAGGGACCCATGTCCAGAGACTATTGGTCGCCCAGGTGGCTTAGTGGCATGTTTGTGAATTTTTGGCAACAAATATAGGTACTGTCTTTTAGGTGACCCAACCAATAGTTGCTCTTTCACTTCTTGGGTGATAATACCTTCATCCACTGCCTTAGTTAGAAAATCATCAATCTGGCATTTAAAGTGGGGAGAAGGATCCACTAACATCTGCCTATAATATTGTGTGTCGCCCAATTGTCTCATAGCCTCACCATCATAGGCAATTTTGTCCATTATCACCACCGCTCCTCCTTTGTCGGCTGGAATAATGACCAAATTTTTGTTACCAATCAACTCATCCAAACAACCTGATTCCTCAGTGGTCAAGTTATTATGTATAGCTGGAAAGTCTTTGAGATTACAATGTATGTCCCGTAGGACATTTTTTTGGAACACCCCTACTAGGTGATTCATAGGTGGAATAAAGGTTGATTTTTTGAATCTGAAATTACCAACTGTATCACAAGACACATTGGAAACATTACTATCCACATTGCTATCAAAAAACACCTTCAGATTTAATATACGACAAAAATTGGTTACATCCTGTGCCAGAGACTGCTCAGAGACAAAAAACCCTGGAACAAAATTGAGCCCTTTATTTAATAGTTTGGTTTGTGCATGAGTTAAATCATAAGATGAAATATTGTGAACATTAGAATCTGGACTTATTACTGTGTCATCATCTTCATTAATGTTTCCAAACTGTGTTTGGATTTTGTATTTCCTATGCTTCCGCCCCCCTCGTCGGTATCTAAATTGAGAGGGTGTGTCAAATTGTCTCTTTTGGACATGGGTGGTCCCTCACCTAAATGCGAATCAGATTCTCCTTCAGTGTTAGATGAATAATCTTCCCCAGATGTCCCACTTGACAAACCAGTTTTGGTCTTCAGAATAGACCTGGGCCTTTTTCTTTTTGGAGTGGATGCTCTTTGATCATGTTTATGGTCATCCCTGGGCAATCTAAAAGATACATTCTTGGAATTGTCAAAAGGTTTCCCCCTATCATAATCACCCACATCACGAAGAAATTTTTTGATTTTTCTATCTTTAAGGGTGGTATCCAATTTGGACAAATCTGTGGTAAGTTTCTTAACCTGTGTGGTGAAAGAGTCACAAGCTTCAAACTTGTTCGCCTGTAAACTTAAAGCATCTAGATCCTTAATACCCTGTTGTACCTTCGCCCGTAAAACTCGGCCAAAGCATCCACAAATTGGGATGTGGCCGACTGTTGAATTTGACCCCAATCTTGAATCAACTGGTCATCAATATCCGAAACCAAAGGTTGTATTTTAACCCTAAGACCCCGTGGGGTAATATGTTTTTGTTGATATGCCTTGAACAAGCGTAAGTGCCACACATTAGTCCTAACCATCTTCATATGTTTGCCCAGTTTATTAAAAAATATATCACATTGTGCATCCACATCAGACCCAACCACATCTGTCACAATAGATGAACCATGCTTGTCCAAACCAAACACAGATAAATCATGCATGTCAGCTGACAAACCCTGTATAATGGGTGACAATGCCATGTTTATAATTAGTAAATTTTCTTACTTAAGCCAAACCAGTTGAATTGTGCTTCAAAAATTGAACACCTGAAACAAATGTTACTTTAAGCACAATAAAGGCTGATGTAAATGTGAACACACCAATAGTCCTATGTCCATATGTAAACCAAAAATTAAATCAAAAAATTTTGATGATCCAAAGTCAGACCATTATACCTTCAACACCATAAAGTACATTATATATAAATAACCTGTTGTGTGTGTGTATAAGTCTGATGGATCAATAACCATTCAAATGGACCAATACTATAAACAGCCCAAACGACCTTCAAAAAATATCCAAGGTCCTGTTGCTGTGTATAGGTCTCAATATTATCAAGACAAAATACCAATGAGCTATCAACACATATGCATCACTCATAATATACTAAATACAGTATATAATATACTGAAATCAATGACATAATGTGGAACATGAACCACAGTTCATCAATTGTCATTAATGAAAGCCCATTATGAACTAAAGTGTGTTCCTTGAAGCACAACAAAACTGGCACCAAATCTGTAAAGACAAGCTAATATATAGCCAAAATAGACCAAATGGTGTTTGGTGAACAAAACCTGGTTCAATGCAACACCCAAACAACATGGACCCCACCGACACATATATGAAAACAAAATCAACAAACAAACCCAGCAAAATTGGTTTGATGAAAATGTCATGAACCAACTAGTGATTTCACCATTTGATAAATTCACAAATACATATAGATGTAAACCAGCAAGTTTGAATAAGCCCCAAGGTAAAATAGATGCAACAAAATAGTCACATACAGGCACAGGGCATTAGACAAAAAATTAAACCTGCATAAAATCGAACCCCCGTCTGGTCACCTTCCGACTGATTAAACATGGTATCAAATGATTCACATTAAACACAAACCATGAACCCACAAGCAAACTATAATGACTAAAGAAACCTACCACCTATCATACTCGCCAGTGAAAACACCCACCAGCCCATCCTATTGACCAGCTGAAAAAATGGATTATTAAACTTGGAGCTCTGTTTGCACCTGGTCTTAATGACCAATTGTGAATTCTGTGTTTGGATTGGACCATGGGTGGGACCAATCCATATATATGTGTGTGTACTGTGATACTCTGTTTTTCCATTTTTCTATTTCACTGAAGAAGGCTCATAGGAGCCGAAACCGGTTTGAATTTATTGCTTTTTTGTTTAAAAGCTTTTTCTGTTATTGTTTTTTACTATAGCAGCATTTCAGCAGGGGGGTTTTCTTCCCTCTGGTCAATAAATCATTTTTTGATATGGTTATTACCAACACTTGCTGGCTTTTTTTGTTGACTGCTGTTTATTCATTTTTGCCGTGCAAGGGTTCCACGGGCACCTGCTATTTTGTTGTATTTCCTTTTCTACAGTTGCTGGGAACCGTCGTTGGTATATAATGCCTAGCTCATTTTTGTTCTGACTTTCGTGGACAACACAGTACTCAGTTACTCACTACTTTTTATGACTGCCATTACTGCCTATTTGGGCTATGTTCAGTGTTGGCATCTTTCTTTGACTGTTATTACAGCCCATTTGGGCTTTGTTCAGCGTTTGCATTATTGTTTGCGTAGTTTGAGCAGTTCCGGATGTTCACATCATTCTACTTCCTGTTTGGATCTATGAGACGAAGAATTTGATCATCGGAAGATGCTCCGGTTTTTTCGGTGATCTGGACTCATTTAAACTATTTGCTTACGGCATTGCTGGACGATACATGTATTTGCATTTCAGCATAGTATGCTCAGTGTTTTTTGTTTATATATAATGTTATAGTCACAAACTTTTGTTTGTGGCTTACATGTCATTGCCACCTTACAGTTTGTTTGATACAGTGGATATCATTACACGGTCGCATGCTCTTTTAATTCAACAGTTTAGGGTGAGCATATTTATCTATTGTACAGTATGTTATTTGGCTGACTTTTTATGCAATCTTTTGTCTGTTTGGTAGGATGTACGTTTCGCGGTTTACGCGAACATTACTTTTCATGCATAATCCATAACGGATGACGAGTCTGATGTGTGACTGTTTGATCTAATTTGTCTCATTTGCACTCTTTACCACCATTGTAATTGATTGTTCTTGGCCATATTTGGCGTCGCCACACTAATTTGTTAGTTCTGATGAGTTCTGGATGTTTGGACTGGCCTATATATTGTCTGAATTCAATATGTGGTGATTTTCATCACAACAAGATGTTTAAATTCTTATGGTGATTTGCATTTTTTAATATATTTGCACTTTTCAACTAAAATTTTTGTGCTATCAATTGCACTGTCAGGACTTTATACGAACTGTTATTTATATTATATGACTATAGGACATGCCAATTATTTTAGATCAAGGTGCTTCACTGCAATTTGCTTTTGCTGTTGCTTGGTTATATGTTTGGATTTTGCATTTTTATGTTTAACCAAACACAGGAAACATTACATGACAATTAGACATTCAGCTGGTCAATAGGATGGGCTGGTGGGTGTTTTCACTGGCGAGTATGATAGGTGGTAGGTTTCTTTAGTCATTATAGTTTGCTTGTGGGTTCATGGTTTGTGTTTAATGTGAATCATTTGATACCATGTTTAATCAGTCGGAAGGTGACCAGACGGGGGTTCGATTTTATGCAGGTTTAATTTTTTGTCTAATGCCCTGTGCCTGTATGTGACTATTTTGTTGCATCTATTTTACCTTGGGGCTTATTCAAACTTGCTGGTTTACATCTATATGTATTTGTGAATTTATCAAATGGTGAAATCACTAGTTGGTTCATGACATTTTCATCAAACCAATTTTGCTGGGTTTGTTTGTTGATTTTGTTTTTCATATATGTGTCGGTGGGGTCCATGTTGTTTGGGTGTTGCATTGAACCAGGTTTTGTTCACCAAACACCATTTGGTCTATTTTGGCTATATATTAGCTTGTCTTTACAGATTTGGTGCCAGTTTTGTTGTGCTTCAAGGAACACACTTTAGTTCATAATGGGCTTTCATTAATGACAATTGATGAACTGTGGTTCATGTTCCACATTATGTCATTGATTTCAGTATATTATATACTGTATTTAGTATATTATGAGTGATGCATATGTGTTGATAGCTCATTGGTATTTTGTCTTGATAATATTGAGACCTATACACAGCAACAGGACCTTGGATATTTTTTGAAGGTCGTTTGGGCTGTTTATAGTATTGGTCCATTTGAATGGTTATTGATCCATCAGACTTATACACACACACCAGGTTATTTATATATAATGTACTTTATGGTGTTGAAGGTATAATGGTCTGACTTTGGATCACAAAAATTTTTTTGATTCAATTTTTGGTTTACATATGGACATAGGACTATTGGTGTGTTCACATTTACATCAGCCTTTATTGTGCTTAAAGTAACATTTGTTTCAGGTGTTCAATTTTTGAAGCACAATTCAACTGGTTTGGCTTAAGTAAGAAAATTTACTAATTATAAACATGGCATTGTCACCCATTATACAGGGTTTGTCAGCTGACATGCATGATTTATCTGTGTTTGGTTTGGACAAGCATGGTTCATCTATTGTGACAGATGTGGTTGGGTCTGATGTGGATGCACAATGTGATATATTTTTTAATAAACTGGGCAAACATATGAAGATGGTTAGGACTAATGTGTGGCACTTACGCTTGTTCAAGGCATATCAACAAAAACATATTACCCCACGGGGTCTTAGGGTTAAAATACAACCTTTGGTTTCGGATATTGATGACCAGTTGATTCAAGATTGGGGTCAAATTCAACAGTCGGCCACATCCCAATTTGTGGATGCTTTGGCCGAGTTTTACGGGCGTAAGGTACAACAGGGTATTAAGGATCTAGATGCTTTAAGTTTACAGACGAACAAGTTTGAAGCTTGTGACTCTTTCACCACACAGGTTAAGAAACTTACCACAGATTTGTCCAAATTGGATACCACCCTTAAAGATAGAAAAATCAAAAAATTTCTTCGTGATGTGGGTGATTATGATAGGGGGAAACCTTTTGACAATTCCAAGAATGTATCTTTTAGATTGCCCAGGGATGACCATAAACATGATCAAAGAGCATCCACTCCAAAAAGAAAAAGGCCCAGGTCTATTCTGAAGACCAAAACTGGTTTGTCAAGTGGGACATCTGGGGAAGATTATTCATCTAACACTGAAGGAGAATCTGATTCGCATTTAGGTGAGGGACCACCCATGTCCAAAAGAGACAATTTGACACACCCTCTCAATTTAGATACCGACGAGGGGGGCGGAAGCATAGGAAATACAAAATCCAAACACAGTTTGGAAACATTAATGAAGATGATGACACAGTAATAAGTCCAGATTCTAATGTTCACAATATTTCATCTTATGATTTAACTCATGCACAAACCAAACTATTAAATAAAGGGCTCAATTTTGTTCCAGGGTTTTTTGTCTCTGAGCAGTCTCTGGCACAGGATGTAACCAATTTTGTCGTATATTAAATCTGAAGGTGTTTTTTGATAGCAATGTGGATAGTAATGTTTCCAATGTGTCTTGTGATACAGTTGGTAATTTCAGATTCAAAAAATCAACCTTTATTCCACCTATGAATCACCTAGTAGGGGTGTTCCAAAAAAATGTCCTACGGGACATACATTGTAATCTCAAAGACTTTCCAGCTATACATAATAACTTGACCACTGAGGAATCAGGTTGTTTGGATGAGTTGATTGGTAACAAAAATTTGGTCATTATTCCAGCCGACAAAGGAGGAGCGGTGGTGATAATGGACAAAATTGCCTATGATGGTGAGGCTATGAGACAATTGGGCGACACACAATATTATAGGCAGATGTTAGTGGATCCTTCTCCCCACTTTAAATGCCAGATTGATGATTTTCTAACTAAGGCAGTGGATGAAGGTATTATCACCCAAGAAGTGAAAGAGCAACTATTGGTTGGGTCACCTAAAAGACAGTACCTATATTTGTTGCCAAAAATTCACAAACATGCCACTAAGCCACCTGGGCGACCAATAGTCTCTGGACATGGGTCCCTTACGGAACCACTATCGGAATATCTGACTCTATATCTAAAACCGTTATTGAGTCAAATCAGAGCTAGGATTAAAGACACCACCCAATTTTTGGATATTATCAATAACTCCCAACTTCAATCTCATTGGTTATTATGCACCCTGGACATCACCTCTCTTTATACCAACATTCCCCATTGGGCGGGCTTGCAAGCGTTGGATTATTGGTTGGCTAGATCAGGTTTATATCCATCTGGATTTAACACCTTTCTTGTATGCCTTACAGAATATGTGCTGTCTAGCAATGTTTTCTATTTTCAGAATTTTTGTTATTGGCAGAGGCAGGGTACTGCTATGGGTGCATCTTTTGCACCCATATATGCAGATCTGTTTATGGCATACATTGAGGAGATCATAATTTATGATGTTACACATAATATATATATGTGTGAGATGGATATCTGGCGTCGGTATTTGGATGACTGTTGGTTGGTGTGGAAGGCTGATGAACAATATCTCATGGAATTTCTTGAATATTTGAATAACAACATATGGGGATTGAATTCAAATTGACTTATCATAAATCAAGGATAGTATTTCTCGATGTAGAAATTATCAGGAATCAGGATCACACTTTATCCTCCAGGATGTTTAGGAAATTCCCTGAATTTAATTCAATATTACATGCTACCAGCTTCCACCCACAACATGTCATCCATAATATACCGAAATCTCAGTTTCTTAGAGCCAGGAGAATCTGTTCTAGCCACCAATTCTTCAATGATGCCCAGGATGATCTAACTTGTAGATTTGTTAAGAGGGGTTATCGTCCAGGTTCGATACATGTTGCCAAAAGATTTGTGTCCAGCCTAAATAGGGATGATTTATTAGTATATAAAGACAAGAATAATGGTCAGCAGTCACAACCTTTACGTTTGGTAACCACATACGGACGTAACACACAAGGCTTTAAAAACATCATACATAGACATTGGAACATTCTTAAAGCTGATTTAAAACTTTGTTCCATGTTACCGGGTCATTGCTCTTTTTCATTCAAAAGGGGACAAACCATTGGTTCAAAATTGAGTCATTACAAGAGAATGGGTGCTGACTATTCTGCACCAACTCAGCGGTCTATTTCAGGTAAACCCATTGTTGGATGTATTCCCTGTGGGCATTGTTCATTTTGCATTCGTGTCTCACGCACTCATGAATTTACTAGTAAAAACACATCACAAGTTTTTGATATTAAGTTTTGGGCTAACTGCAACACCGAGTGGGTTATCTATTTGGTGACTTGCAGTTGTTCTGCTTTCTATGTTGGAAAGACTTCTCGCGCTTTCCGTTTCAGAATTTGTGAGCATTTGAGTGATATCAAAAAGAAACGTACTAGCAATGCCTTATATAAACACTGTTTGCAACATGTATCTGCTTCATATAAATTTGTGGTCATTGATTGTATTAGAGGGAAATGTAATGATAAACAGTTTTGGCAGGAATTACTTAGCTCCAAGGAGAAAAAATGGATTATTAAACTTGGAGCTCTGTTTGCACCTGGTCTTAATGACCAATTGTGAATTCTGTGTTTGGATTGGACCATGGGTGGGACCAATCCATATATATGTGTGTGTACTGTGATACTCTGTTTTTCCATTTTTCTATTTCACTGAAGAAGGCTCATAGGAGCCGAAACCGGTTTGAATTTATTGCTTTTTTGTTTAAAAGCTTTTTCTGTTATTGTTTTTTACTATAGCAGCATTTCAGCAGGGGGGTTTTCTTCCCTCTGGTCAATAAATCATTTTTTGATATGGTTATTACCAACACTTGCTGGCTTTTTTTGTTGACTGCTAAAGATACAGAAGCCAGAAAATTGCTATTCAGGCACAGGAACATGTAGATGAAGATCATAATAAGGATACATTTAGGCAGAGGTGCCAGTATATGCAGTTCTCAGTATGGGGATATTTAGACACAGGGTTCTGGAGATGCTGCTCAAGGGAGGAGTCTATTCAGACACAGGGGCCTGGAGTTGCAGCTCTGTGCAGGGGTCTATTTTCAGACAGGGGGCCTGGTGATGCACCTCTGTGCAGGAGCTTATTCAGACTCAGGGCTCAGGAGATGCTGCTCCATGCAGGGGCTTGTTTAGACGCACCCTGGTGATACAGCTCCACACAGGGGCTTATTCAGACTCAGTGGTTTAGAGATGCAACTTTTTGCAATGGTCTATTCAGACAAAGATGTCAATAGATGCTGATTCTAACATGGAATTATTCAAGCAGAGGTTTCTGTAGATGCAGCTCCAGGCAAAAACCTATTCAGAAATGTGTTCTGGACATTCAGCTCACAGCCAGGGTCTGTTCAGACAGAGGGATCAGGAGTTGTTACCTTCAGTAAGGGAATGTTCATAAAGCAAGACGCAGAGATGCAGCTCCTGACAAGGTTCTATTTAGACACAGAGCAATTGGGGTGGAACTCATAGGAATGTTCTTTTCTGGCATAGGAGGCAGGGATTAATGCTGTCCCTAGCAAGTGTCTGTTCAGGCACAGGCCTGCAGGTGCAGCTTTAACCAAGTTTCTTTTAGACAGAGGGACCTGGAGATCCAAATCCCAGCAAAGGTCTGTTCAAGCAAAAGAGCTTGAAAATGCATCTCAGAGCAAGTGCTTACTCAGACATAGTTGCCTTGAGATGCAGCTCTGAACACAGGTTTACTTACGCATAGGGGGCTAGGAAATGTAGCTATCTGCAGGTTTAGAAGGCTATGGAAATTCACATAGAAGTAGGGGTACATTCAGACGCAGGGGCCTGGAAATCCAGCTGTGTGCAGAGGTCAGTTTAGACACAAGAGCTCGGAGATGCAGCTCCAAGCATAGCTGTATTCAGATACGGTCATCAGTAGATTCAGCTCAATGCAGATGTCTATTAAAACACAGGGGCCTGGAGATGCAGCTCCAGTTGGGGGTCCATTCTTTCACAGGGACTTGGAGATGCAGCACCAAGCAGGCTTGCATTCAGATACAGTCATTAGTAGATTCAGCCCCAGGTAGGGGAGTATTCAGACTCAGGGCCTGAAAATGCATCTCCCAGCAAGTATCTATTCATGCATAGGTACTTGCAGATGGAGATCACAACAAGGATGTAATCAGGTAGAGGTGCCAGTAGATGCAGCTCCTAGCATGCACTTGTTCAGGCCCAGTGGACTGAATATGCAGCTCCTTGTAGGCATCTTTCAGACACAGGGGTCTGACAATGTAGCAACATGCAGGGTTGTATTCTGACACAAAGGCATCTTGAGAGTCAACTCCAAGCCGTGATGTATTCAGACAGAGATGCCAAGAGATACTCCTCAAATCAGAAATCTATTCAGACACATGGGCCTGAGATGCAGCTCATTGCAAGGGTCTGTTCAGGAACATGGGCCTGGAATAGCAGCTCCAAGAAAGGGGTGTACTTAGATACACGGGTCTGGATGTGCAGAATGTTATTCAGTGTGAATAAGCTATTTAATACAAGATTGGTAGCATCTTTTTGCTGGCTTTGTAGTCTGGTGTCTTTTAACTCTTGCTTGGTGTTTTTTTTTATTTGGATGTGCAGCTCCCTGCAGGGATCTATTCAGATAGAGGGGCCTGGAGATGTAGCTCTGTGGAATAGTAAATTCAGACACAGGGAGCAGCACATGAAACTCCCAGCAAGGGCCTATTAAGTGATGTACGCTTGAAGTCGAACTCCCATCCAGGGTCTGTTCAGGCAGAAGGGACAGAAGATGCAGCTCCCAGCAAGTTTGCATTCACATAAAGAACCCTGAAGATGCATCTCACAACAAGACTGCATTCAGATAAAGGGCAATGGAAATGGAACTATTATCAAGGAGGCATGGACTGATGTACTCAATGAAAAGGGTCTGCTCAAGCAAAGAGGCCTGCAGATGCAGATCTAACAAAGTGTTTTTTCAAACATAGTGGCCTGGAAATGCAGCTCCTAGCAAAGGTCTGTTCTGGCATGGAGGCCTGCAGATGCAGCTCCAATCAAGCCCTTACTAAGACACAGTGGCCTTGTGATGCAGCGTTGAACAGGGGTCTATTCAGACATAGGGACCAGCAGCTGCAGCTCTCTACAGGTTTCTATTCAAGCATGAGAGCCTATAGATGCAGGTCCAACTCCATGCAGAGATCTTTTCAGATGTAGGGCCCAGAAATGTAGCTCCAAGGAGGGCTGTATTCAGGCAGAGGCTCCAGAAGATTCAGCTCTAGGGAGGGGTGTATTCAGACTCCTGGATGTGGAGATGCAGCACCCCGCAAATGTCAGATCAGGCAGAGATGCCTGTAGATGCAGATCACAACAAGGATGTATTTAGGCAGAAGTACCATTAGATGCAGCTCGCAGGAAGCAGGTGCTCATGTGAAGTGCACTAAAAACACATCTCCGAGAAGTAGTCTATTCAGACATAGGGGCCTATTGATACATGGTTCTTTTCAGAAACAGAGGCTTGAAGATTCATCTTTGTGCAGGGGAATAATCTGACACACGGACCTGACAATTCAACTTAAAGAAGGGCTGCATTCAGACACAGGCACATGTTGATTTAGTTGTAAGCAGGGATATACTCAGGCATGGGTTGTGGAGATGCAGCTCCATTTGGGGTGTATTCTGATACAGGGGCTTGGAGACACATTACTGTGCAAAGGTCTGTACAGACACAGAGGCCTGCAGATGCAGCTCTAAGCAACTGGCTTTTCAGATGTAGGGGCCAGGAGCTGCAGCTCTCGGCAGATTTGTATTCAAATGGAAAGTTCTAGAGATGCAGCTCCAAGCAAGGGTGTATTCAGACACAGGGGCCTGTAGATCCAAACCCAAGCAGGGCTGTATCCAGACACAGGTGCTTGGCTATTTAGCTTAATGCAGGAGTGTATTCAAACATAGGTGGCAGGAAATTCATGTCCATGCAGGGGTGTATTCAGAAACAATTGCCTGGAGACTCAGCTCCAGGCAGGGGTGTATTCAGACTCATGGACTTGGTGATGCAGCACCCCACAAATGTTAAATCAGGCAGAGATGCCTGTAGATGCAGATCACAACAAGGATGTATTCAGGCAGAGGCAGCAGCAGATGCAGTTCCCAAAAAGCACATATTCAGGCATGGTGGAACAAAGTATGATCTTTATTGCCTCCAATATCTCAGAGAAGCAGGCCATGTCATAAAATACCCACACCATGTTGCCTTTATTTTCTGTGGTGTGTGGAAGCCATATGCTGCCCACATACTGGATGACTTTGAAGAGCTGATGGAGTATGCATAAGATGGATGCCTGGGATACACCCACTGTGCCCTATGTTACTCATCAAAAAAGTCCCTGTAGCTATGTTTTCTCAAAGCCACACATACCCTGGTGTCCACAGGGATAAGTTCTCCATACACTCCCTGGGCCTGCATATGAAGATGACACATCTCAACTAGGTCCTGCTTTGTACCCCTATCCACATGCTGATGGTGGTCTAGTATTTCTGTGTGTTGGTGATCATGGTATGTATTATTTCTGTGTATTGGTGGTTATGGTATGTATTATTTCTATGTATTGGTGGCCATAATATGTATTATTTCTGTGTATTGGTGGTCATGGCATGTATTATTTCTGAGTATTCGTGGTCATGGTATGTATTAAGTGAGGATGAATAACTCTGTGACTACCAACAGTGAAAACAGCCTCTTACATATATGTATTGACTAATGTGGTAGCTACCCTGTACATGTTTTCCTGGTCTGTCTCTTGTAACTCCAAGATTTTGCTGCAGTCAACAAACCTGGTGATAGTGTGTCTCTCAGTGAAATATATGCATTTCAGTATCACTTCTCTATACTGTTTACCCTCATTTATATTCAAGATTGCTCTAATTTTAATAGTCACTTATTTCCATGTATTATACTATTATTTACATATTATGCAGGCTGCAAGATTTCTTGACTTTCTGTAATCATGTTCAGGACAGTGTGTATCTGAATCCCAACAAACAGGTGGCCACTCTTGAATCAAAATTGGTTACTGCATTTCAAAAAGTGTTTCTGAATCCCAGCTGATGTTTTATATAGAGAAAAATTATTTTAAATTATTTAAAATTTTATATAGATAAAATTCGATATCAGCTGTTAGTGCCACACCTTATAGAACACTAATAATTTAAGGTAGCTCAGTCACATTAGAAGGCCACCTAGGGATGGACAAAACCAAGGCGAATGCATTAGCTGGATTTTATTGGTCATGTATAATGAAAGAGAGAGAGAGAAAATGCCATTGCTTTGTGTCTACAATGTCAGAAAATCGCATGCCATTTTGGATTTAAGAGTCCACAGATTCCAGTGCATATTACTGAGGTGCAATTTGAACACGTTTCTATGAACATAGTGAGATCACTAGAAAAATCTTACAACGATTATGACTACGCTGATAAAAATCCAGAATCTGTACCATTATACAAAGTTAATGATAAGGTTTTTTTGCTAGAGAGATGGTGCTCTTTGGAATAGGTATCCCTAAAGAAATACTTCCTGACCAACGTACTCTATTTATGTCAGGGGTATTGTATCAGTTATGCCACTGTTTAAAGATAAGCAGTTGAAGATGCCAGTCTAGCATTCACACACTGATGGATTAGCAGAAAGGTTCATTAAAGTATTGAAATCCACTCTAAGGAAAAAAAAATGATGCAGATTGTAAGAAATGAGACCAGTTTTTACCATAATTCATGTTTGTAAAAATACAAATGATACAAGCTTCAGATGGTTTTATTGCTAAAGTGTAGCTGGTTCAACCAGCACCCTGGCCCGTACTATCAACCAGTGCCCCATCCCCTCAGCTCTTCAAGAGAAGCCCGAAAGAAGAAAAAAAAACTGATACATGTAAGTGATCAGCTTATTACAGTTAGATATATGACCCCCCTCCTCCAGCTCTTCCTATGAAGATCGAAAAAAAAAAAATCGGCATTCCTTCTACTATCTACTAGAAAACCAGACAGGTAGCCAGCTGCATTAAGGTCCCATTTCTGTGCCCTAGCCCAACCCTCCTTTAACATATTTTATTTAAAAAATTCTTCTTCTTTTAAATTGTAGCAAACAGTTGCTACAGTTTATACCCTGCCCACACTGAGTGCTATGATGCTCAAATTTTAGTTAAAAAAAACAAAGATTTTTTTTTTTAACTTTTAAACTGTAGCACTTTGCACCTGGAGCAGTTGTCCCTCTCACCCCACCCTAGTTACACTGCTGGTTTATTGTATTTGAAGTCATGTACAGCATGTATTCTTAAGGTCTAGATGTTAAAGGTCTTGGAAATAAAAGGAAACACCATTTGAAAGTGAGATAAAACATTATGTTAATTTGCAGGATAGACTAAAGCTGGTTATCGCTGTAGCAAATGAACACAGCAGAAAAGTGCAAGGAATACAACAATGATTGTAAAATAAGAATGCCTGACTTAGAGAATTTAACCCTGGGCATCAGGCATCAGTACCCTCTATACTGAACATATTTTTGGATTAAGTGGCAATGTTATGAAGTTAGCAATCAAAGCAGCAGAACAAAGCATATTAATGTACTACAGCCATGAAAGCAGTAGAATGCAATGTGGTTAGCTTGTAAACAAAAGTTCATACAGGAGAAATCAGAGAATCTCTACTGGAAGTAGAGCTAGAGGAAGCCTTTTCAAAAATACAGAAGCAGGAAACAAAAGAAAGGCTGTCTCTCAGACATACACAGTGAAATAAACTGATAGAACATACTAGAGAGACACACCTGAGGCCAAGGTTAGACTGAGGCCTTGAGGAGTAGCAAAGCCGCAGAAGCAATTGATGAGAGAAGTCCAAATTTTTCTCGAATTAGGAGTGGTAGAAGAGTCCCAGAGTGAATGGAGTAGCCCAGAGGTACTAGTTCATGAAATTTTGGAAGTGGGTGGCACATTCTGTAACAATGTTAGAAAGCTGAATACAACTTCAAAGTTTGATGACTATCTCATACTGAGAATTGGTGAGCTGATATTATGCCTTGGAAAAGCAAGAAACTTAACAAACATTAAACATAACAAAGGGTTACTTGTAAATACCACCTCTCCACTTTGGTGAAAAAAAAAACATTTGTGACCCTTGAAGGTGTATTTCATTACACAGTGGTATTATTTGGCTGACATGGAGCTCTTGCCACTGGGTTAGAAAAACATTAAAGTCTCAATCATGATATGCCACTGCATGACCAGATGATGTGGTCATCCATTCCGAGGACTGGGAGTCTCATTTACCAAAAGTGCATGCTGTGTTAGAAACTAACACAGGAGGATTCAAAGATGGCCGCCATTCTTTAAACACTGCAAGTCTACAGCTCTTCAGATATCATAAATAAAATCTAACCCTGTGGAGACATCACAAGAGTAAACAATCTAATTGGCAGCAATAACTAAAGTACTAAGATCTATCTTCATTTCTGTGAGGAAAAAATAGAGAAAAAAGATTTCTTAACAGCAGGATTGGAAATGATGGTCAGCCTGACTCTGAACAGAGCAACAAACAAAGGAATTCTACATCTCTCAGCTGAAGCCTTACTCCTGATATAAATACGTTTGCAGTATATCAAAATGTCAAAAGAAGACAAAACTATGGAAATCACAACTTCTAAAACTAAACTATCAGCTTTGCAATCACCGGAGAAAGAAGCTATCTTTAAAAGACAGAAAACAGTTACACAAAGGGAGACTACAAAAACAGGAATAACAAACAAACCAGATCAACCGGTCAGCATGGAGGAAATTAAATCAGTACTGCTACCTATTCAAGAAGCCTTAAAAGACTTATCAACTCAAATGCTTACGTTTAGTGCCACATGTAATCAAGTTTTGGAAAGGATGGATAAAGCAGAAACCAGAATAGCTGAAAGTGAGGATAACATAATAATGCTTACGAAAAAAACAGACTCTCATGACACAGACATTCAAATCATGCAGAATAAAGTTTTGGACCTGGAAGCAAGATCCAGACGGAATAATATAATAATTAGAGGAATCCCAGAAACAATCCAATACAATGAGCTTAATGCTACCATAATACAAATACTTGAAACACTGTTTAAGGACTCTGACAGTGTTAAACAGATTGTTATAGAAAGAGCTCACAGAGCACTCAGAGAATCATTTGCTTCAAATACACCTAGACCTGTTTATGCTAAAATACTGAATTACCAAGATGCAAGCAAAATACTTCTGACTATTAAAAAGAATGGTGGACTTATCATGTGGCAAAATAACAAGATTTCCATGACACAGGACTTACCAATACAAATAAGGCAATCCAGGCAAATGCTAGCTCCATACTGCAAGTTTTTGATTGAAAAAAACATCAGATTCCAAATGAAGTTTCCTAATACTTTAACTTTCACAGTGGATGGTACTAAATATTCAATAAACACTAAAAAAGAAGCAAAACCTACCTTTTTTAAGCTTTTCAAAGCACTGCCACCTTCAGAAGCTTGATCAAAGCATTCAGGCTTTTTTTTCAGCATCAGACAGACTGGGATTCCATATTTACATTGATCCGAGGCTTTATAACTCTTTGTTTGTTTTTTTCTTTTTACCAGGCCCTGGGAAACACTTAATTACCTCCTTACCTCGAAGTTCCAGCGTCTCCATGAGGTTTTTCCGAAGATTTATGGCTTCAACGATCGCAAATAAGCCACGAAGTAGCAGGAAGTCCTTTAGAGCCTGCAGGGGGACTGATTTCAACGTAATGCATCTGGGAGGTCCGTCCGCGAACTGGTTCCCCCGTCGCGAAATCGAAATGGAGAAAATAAGCTGAGCAAGCAGGAAGGACTATAGGGAAGCTGTAGAAACTGTTTAAAGTTAAAAACGAAGCTTCCTGGACTTATTTGGAGGGTAAATAGCTTCAGTGGGATATGAGGAATGTACAGCTGTTCAAGTAGGAAATACTAATATGAATGAGCTGGTTAAAATAGAAGAGGTCTATATTGTACTGTGAATGACTATGGTAATTGTGTTTCTATTTCTCTGTTTTTGTTGTTTTTTTTTTCTTTCCTCTCTTCTTCTCTTAGATAGCTTTTGTTTTTTTTTTCCTTTTTCATTTTTAATTAGGAAATGTATGTGTATGATTTGGCTAATAGAGTAACATGATGATGTTTATATAACAAATGTATGCAAAACTGTGAACTTGAATTGTTTCAAATATTACAGTTAGTTTTTCCCTTTCTCTAGTATTTTAAATGTATTTTATATAGACACAGTCATTTAGCCATATGTTTTCTGTAGTACAGTCTTACTGTTTCATATAACATTTTACAAGTTTTAGCAGACTGTTACCTTTGAAAGAAGACAATTAACTAAAGCAGTTAGAACATTTAATTAAAATAAGCTTAGAATTGTCTTGCAATGTTTAATAACTGTTTGTTTTATCTAAGAATTAATAATTACTAGTGTATATGACAAGAAGTTAAAATATATTAGGGTTATTGCTGATTATTAATATAGTGAGATATTAGTTAAACTGGATTTTCATACAACAATTAGTAAATGTGTTTGATTATATAAATATGTCCAGAGCTGTAGTTCAGTAGTTAGTAGTGTTTAGTAGGGAATGTTTGGATTAAGCTTTGTAGATTTAGAGATAGTAGTTGTAGGTTTTTTGCATGGGGTTTTTATGTTAGGTTGTAGAGTTAGAAATTTAGAGAACCAGAGACATTCAAGTAATGTGAAAATCCTATGTACATCCTGGTCCAGAGGAATAGTGGATAAGCACTGGGTAGGGATGGGATGTCAGATTTGCTTCCAAATAATTCATGACAAGTTAAAATACTGTAATCTAACATTATCTCTTAATAGTAGGAATAGGAATACACTTTTGAAAAGCTTCACATGTGGACAATAGAATCTTGGAAAGGACTCCAGAACATGCGAAAGAGGAAGCTATTTTTACACCTGTTTTTCCAATCAAAAGCAGACTTTATTTCACTACAAGAAACTCATTTGACCAATGATCAGTGGGATACGCTGAAGGATAAGAAATGGATTAGGGAGATAGTGGTGGTGGAAGGGACAACGAACAGTGCAGGGGTGGCAATTATAATTAAAAACCGATACCAAGAAAAAATCTTAGATATCAAGGTGGATAAAGAGGGACGGTGGTGTTTAGTGATCCTGGTATCCAAGTTCTATGATAAACCCATAGTACTTATGAATATATACGCCCCTTCCACTAATCAGCACCATTTTATGACTTCACTTTACTCCATCTTACAACAATATAATAACTGTTATATATTAATGGGAGGGGATTGGAATTCATATCAAGATCCCAAATTAGATAAACTCGGTTCATCTAAAGCTTTTAATAAACAGGCAATGTTAGCATTGAAAGAATTTAAAAACGATTTTAAATTATATGGCCCATTTAAACATACACATACGCATATGAAAGCAGAGAATTTTACTTTTTACTCAAGCTGCCATAAAATGTGGTCAAGAATTGATTTTTTTTTTATCTCAGAAGTACTGATTGCGGCTGACCCATGTGTTTTTACCCAAGCACGACAACTATCGGACCACTCAAAGATTACATTAACATTAAACAATAATAATATGAGTAATAGGAGACTTCGAGGATATAATTGGTCTTTAAATCCATATTTACTAAGGAAAGATGACATATTGAAAGAAGTTAAAGAGACACTCAAACAGTTACTCCAGAACCTCCTCAAAAATAGACACCCTGTTGATATAGAATGGGCTACAACTAAAGCCCAAATAAGAGGGATTTTCCTTCAGAAAGCTACATATTATAAAAAAATGCAAAATAAGGAACTACAAGAATTACAAACCAAAATTAAATTACTAGATCAGGAGTTAATGAGGAACTACAATAAACAAACAGAAACAGACTTATTAAAATGTCAAAAATATTTGTTTTCATTACATAATAGTAAACTATCATTTTATGAACAGAGAAATTTAGTGAAATACGCAAATCATATCCAGACTCCCTCAAAAGCACTAGCACGAATTATTAACCAAACAAAATCAACATTATTAATACCTGAAATATGTTCTAACAATAGAACATATACTAATAAGGCAGATATTATGAACACTTTTGAAACAATATTTGATCAGGTATATGGTGATCAGCAGATATTTTTATCAGACAAAGTTAGGAAAGATTTCTTACAGAAGATCACATTCCCGAGTATTGATGATGTGTCTCATAGGGATTTAATTAAACCGATTTCAGCGGAGGAAGTAACAGAAACAATTAAGAAGCTGAAACCACATAAAGCCCCAGGGCCGGATGGATTGACCTCTGAATTCTACAAAACTTTTAGTGAGATTTTGAGTAGAATACTTCCACAGACATTTAATTATATAATTCAAAATAAAATTAATGATCCCCACTTTAATGCTTCAAAGACAATTTTGATACCGAAAGATAAAAGTGATCTTAAAAACCCAGATAATTATAGACCCATTTCGCTCTTGAACATTGACATAAAAATTATGACATCTATTCTGGCAAATAGACTGAAAAGGGTCACAAATCTAATAATATCAGAGGAACAGGCGGGGTTCATGGATGGAAGACAGACCACTGATAATACATTAATGCTTCACACATTAATCTCCTATGCCAAGTACAAAAATTTCAATATTTATGCACTCATAACTGACGCGCAGAAAGCATTTGACAGAGTTAACTTGGTATATCTATTTGATATGTTATCATACTTCAATATACCTCAGGATTTTATCTTAACATTAAGGAAAATATATAATAACGCATACACAAATGTATTTATCAATCAAGAATGCTCTAAAAGAATACAAATTAAAAATGGTACCCGACAAGGGTGCCCATTATCTCCTATTTTATTTAATCTCTATTTGGAACCATTATTTTTATATCTTAAACAAAATGTTTTTTACAACCCCCCAATATTATATGGTATGAAGATAAATATGGCTGCTTTTGCAGATGATTTAAATATATATTGTACCACACCTGTATCAGATACTGAGAAAATATTAAAAGCAGTAGAAGACTTTGAGAAAATCTCTAACTATAAACTTAATTTTAAGAAATCCAAAATATTCCCACTAAAGATACCTACACCATTCTCATTGCTACCATTGATAGGGCAAGTAATGACGGAAGAAAGAACAAAATATCTGGGTATTATATTTTCAACTGATAATAGAGATTTTTTTATAAATAATATTAAATCAACTTGGGATCAGATAACATTAGATTTGACAAGATGGAGTAAACTGAAATTACCAATGATGGCAAGAACTGCAATTATCAAAATGAATGTTCTTCCAAGAATACTATATATACTTAGAGCCACACAACTTAGAATCATGAGGAAATTTTTTAAACAGCTTCATATAGGACTAGGGAGATTTATTTGGGAGCCTAGGAAAACGAGGATAACATACGAGAAATTGATGGCTCCAAAAAATAAGGGAGGTCTAGATTTACCGGATTTTGAAACTTATTACTTGATAATTAATGCTAATAGAATTTTAAGGGCGATTCACTTTGATAAGGATAGTCTGAAATGGGCACCCAAATGGTTGGTCTTAACATATAGACATGTAACTAAAGTGGGAATTAACTGTAAAGCTCTACCCTTTTTGAATAGAGGAACACTCAGTAAATTTGATTTAATGGAACACATAAAATGCTATATAACTTCAATTCAAAATCTTTTTACCTCATTAAACTTATTAAAGTATATGATGGTATTTCAACCACTTCACAAGAACCCAAACATATTATTAGGGAAGAAATTGATAGACTTACAGAAATTCCCTCTAATAAAAGATTTAATCATGTTAGATTTCTACCCCTTGCTTGGGATATCAGTTCACGATATTCTAAAAAAGAAAAGTCTCCCTATCTCCTATCTAATTATTTTTAGACAATTAAAAGATCTGGCTACAAATTATTTTAATAACTTTGAATTTAAAGAAGAGGAATTAAATATCTGTCGTAATCTTTGGGAAGCTCTGATACAAGACAAAAAATATATAACTTCCTCATATAAACTGATAAAAGAGACGAAGTATAATAAACATATTCTTTTATCGAATTACTGGAGGGAAACGTTAATATTAGTTGATGATAAGAAGATCTTGGAAGCATTTAAACTAACATTAAAGTCTGTATCGCTACAAAAATTATTATTTACGCAATTGATGATATTCAACAATGCCTATTATACCCGTCTTACTCTTCATAAATTTGATTCAAAGAACTCGCCTAACTGTCCATACTGCATAGACCAGACAGCTGACCTGCTTCACATGTTTTGGAGTTGCAAATGCATTTTTAAACTTTGGAATTCATTAAAACTTCAATTACAGAAAATGGGCTACCAACAATCAACACTCTCTTGGGAATTTATGATCCTACATATTCCCCCAGAAAATTTAGACAAATCAAAAAAGATCATAATCGTGAATATTTGTTTATTAATGAAACTATACATAGCTACAAATTGGTTGAACTCGACCCAGACATCTTGGGAAAATTTTAAAACATTAGCTATAAGACATATATTAGTGCACAAACTGTTACTCAATGACCACAAGAAAACATAAATAATATTAAAATATGGGAGCAAATCTTTAATATTGTGTTGGCCTAGAAGTTCTTATCCACTGTTACTTAGGATATATATCTATAAGACAGACTCAATCTTAGATTAGTTATTGATTGTAATAATATTAAAAACTGATGGTATTTTCATGTTATATTTCCTTATAATAATCTGTTTTAATATATATCGTTTGTATAACTTTTGGAAGCAATCATGTAAATATTGTATATATATATATATATATATATATATATATATATATATATATATATATATATATATATATATATATAGTAATGAGTAGTTATGTAATTGGAAAATAATAAAGACTGATTATTGAAAAAAAAAAGAAACTAACACAGGAAAGATTGACTGTGAATGTTAAGAAAAGTGACCTGGTCATTGTGGAAGCTAAATATATTGGATACCTATAGAAAAAGGGACAGTAAAAGGCACCCTAGCTGAATTCTGAGATTGTTCAATGTCAGTTTTGAAACTCTGAAAAAATTAAATGCAATCCTCAGAAGTAACAGCAAAGTATAAAAGTCAGTGTTACACCTGTAATGTATATTTCACAGGGGACAATTCTCCCCTATCCCTGAAGTTGGGAATGCAGTCCCCATACCCATACTAGTTATATATACTAGCTATGAGATCTTTGTACCTCAGTTAGGAAGGACTATTCTTTGATTCTGTAATTTCAGAATTAGTACATATTTCCCTGTAATTGCACTTAAACTCACTCTCTCTCTCTCTCTCTCTGTTGTGATGATTGCACTCACAGTCATAGAATATATAATAGAAACCTATGATAAAATCACTGCAAAAAATAGGACAAGATAAAAATCTGTTCTCTACAATCCACTCAATGACAAGTGACAGTTTTCTTTTGACTAGCTTGGTCATATAGAAAATTTGTACCCAGTCCTGCAGCTAATGCCTATCCCTTGACAAATCCAAAGCAATTATGTAATTGAGAAGAATATTAAGTTCTGAACCAGTTTTAATAGCTCCTGAAGGAATTTACCATAAATACGTATGATGCCTCAGAAGAAGGACCGAGAACAGTTATTCCAAGATCTTGTGTGTTATGTCAGTTGAAAATTAAGCAGTGCTAGAAAGAAGGTTGAAAGTGGCCTTTTATTCTTTGAAGTACCACCTGTTGTGTGGACACTTAAGTCTAGTAACCAAACACATACCTCTAAGTAGTGTGTAAAGAGTGACCACTGTCGACAATCTCTGTAACCTTTTCAAAGAAGCTTATTAGGTCCAAGAGGCAGGATCTGCCCTTCACAGCACCAAAGTGAGTGGGGTCTAGATAAGTTAAGTTGCCTATTGCTACATAAATGAGTTTTGCTATGATATATTCCATGGCTTTGCATATGGCTAATGAGGCTGATGGGCCTATAATTACCTGAGTATGTAGAGAGGCCACCTTTATGTAGGGGAATCACAGTGGCGCTTTGCCAGGTAGTGGGCACAAACCCTGTAGGCAGGCTGAGGTTGAACAGATTAAGGACAGGCTCATATAGTACATATGCAGCCTGGTATGCTGTGTAGACCTGTGGAAGTATTATTTTTAGCATTTGATAGGGATTGTAAGATTTGTTCCAATGTAATTCCAGGGGAAACTAAATTTTCAGGAATAGTGGGAGCGGCAATGTGGGCAGGTGAATAGGGTGAAGTATATCATTGGGATCAGAATGTGATATGAGGTCAGTGCACGCATAAGCATTATATCTCAATTTCTCATATAACTGACATAAATGAAAAAAAAAGATCTGTAGTTTCCTTTGGTATCTGAGGCAACCGTAAGTTCTTATTTTGATTTACATTTTCTAATAGTGTTCTCAAGTTATATCCTGGCATTTTTCAGTGTTGTTTTGAGGTGGGGGATGGGGAATATCTTGCAACTTTTCAATATTTTCCTTCTTTTGTTACACAGTTTCTTTCTGTGGGAGTTCCACTAGACAGTAGACTAGCTAGGGCAGGCTGAAAAGGGCTACTGTCCCAGGTGCAAAGTGTTGGGAGGGGGGGGGTGCGACAATCTGATCCCAATCTTTTGTTAATGCAATACCAGCGTTTAAAAGCTGGTATTGCATTTGAGGTTAAACCTATGTACTGTAGAGGTCTTTGCATAAACTTAACTGTAGCAACTTCTTGTTATGTTCTTGAATTTACCATTATATTTAGGGTGAATGGGTACTGAATTTTCTATGCAGCTGTTCAGGTGCTGGGGAAAGTTAGAGGTGAATATGGAGGTCCTCTTACTTGGCACTGTTTGCAAAGGATTGTTGGGAATTTTGCACAAACTGAATTCCCTAAAGATAGTCTCATTTTCTGATGGAGCAGCACAGCTAGCATGAAAGAAAAGATGACCAATTTGTGGCCAGATTTAATAAGGAGATGTGGGGTGGGGTACAGGCAGGGTCTAGAGGTTGGTAAGGACCAGGTCAAGAATGCTTGAGCCTCTAATGAGTTATTTAATGATTTACTACAGTGCATTGCTATTAACAAGGTCTTGCAAATGCTGAGCATAGCTATTTTTAGGGTTGTAAATGTGCCAGTCAGTGCTTTGGTAATTGAAGCCCCTTAGCAAGAAGGTGTTTAGTTTGATATTTAATGTCTCAATGGTGTTAATATAATTTCTATGATCTTTGGGGTGGAACAGAGAGAAAAGGGCAGGTAGTAGGGGCAGACAGACAAGCATGGAAAACAGTCACAGACAGGGACAGTATACAACACACAAACAGTGGGAAGGAGTGTGGATGGACTCATACAGAGGATCAACAAATGATGTGTGAGATTTGAAAAAAACAAGAAATGAGGACTCACACACATAAGGGATGGAAAGCACTTAGATGAGGATTGGGTACAGCACTGGCATAACAGGATATCAGTATAATGCAAATGAAAACAAACCTTGGCTTTACATTTCCGAAGAGCTCAGCAAATCTTGGCATCCTAGCCTGTGATCCAGAAGTGTCTGACTTGCATCCAGTGCCATCCAGGCAAAGCTAAGTACTTTTTTGTTAAATCGTACTTGGTTCACTTAAATTAAGCAATTACTGCTGTATTCTGTACACTTACAAACAAACCCTCTCACTGTCACCAATCTGGCTGTGTCCCTGCCAGTCTAAGAGATCAACTTACCTTCTTAGGCATCGCATTTACCCTACTAAAAATATCATTTACAAACTTGTCCACAACAAAAGAAATTTATCTCCCGAAGTCTTGAAATCCCTAGTGCAACAATGTGACTGGTCCCCTTTAAAATATCTGCACCTTGAGTCGGCTGTTCAATATTTCAATGACAAATTCCTTAATATCCTAAAGAACCTAGCTCCCCTTAGAAAGACCCATTCTAACTCCAAGCACACACCATGGCTTACCAATGACACCAAGCAGCTCCTCAGAGAGACAGAGCCTGGTTCCTCTACCACACGACCAGAAATTAAGATTCCCTTCTTATTTACCGTCAATTATGCAACCTTGCCAAAAACAAATCAGGCATGACAAAAAGCTATGCTATATAACAATGCAACAAAAACACCAAAAAAATCCCCAGAAATTTTGGGGAGCCATCAAACAACTACTAATGCCTGGACATATCACAACCCCACCTCCAAACACAACAAATTCCACAGATAGCATTGTCTCACAATTTAATTCACACTTTATCAACTCTATACTCTTCCTAGTAAAGAAAAACCAGCAAGACCCACTATCTAGTCCTAATGAATTAGACAGAACCATCAGTTCCTTTTCAATCAAACCATTTCAGACTACCATCAAAAAACATCTTTCCAAATGTAAGCCCTGCTCCCTCGCAGCTGACCAACTCCCAATAAATTTCTAAAGCTAGCAGCAGATGCCATCTTCTTCTCTATATCTCCCCTAATAAATATTTCAATTGCTAAGCAGTACATCCCCAAACTCTGGAAAGTCTCTTATATCATCCCTCTTCATAAAGGTGGCTCCTCTACAGAGTTCTCAAACTACAGGCCAATTGCACTCCTCCCTCCTGTAGCCAGGATTCTTGAAAAATGCATACACAGACACCTCCTTGACTATCTACTAAGCAATAATCTCCTATCTGCATCTCAACATGGCTTCAAACCTAAACACAGTACAACCACTGCCCTTGTTAGTTTTACAAATTCAATCAACCAGCTTTGAAATGACAACCAGCTTGTCTATCTTTTTTGAGATGTCTAAGGCCTTTTATAGAGTATCCCACCAAAAGCTGCTAAATGAGCTAGCTTCCTTAAACCTAACCCAGCCAGTCTTCTTCTGCTTTCTCAGCTACTTAACTGACCGCAAACAGGCAATTAAGTGGCAAAATTAACTCTTCATCCTATTACCAGTCTCAGTAGGAGTATTCCAAGGCTCAGTTCTCGGTCCATTGCTCTTCACCATATTCAACAACAGGCTCAGCACAGCCACCCAGCATGCAACCATTATTCAGTGCACTGATGATTCCTCCCTCACATGTTCAGCTCCCTCCCTACCAGAACTCCTACAAACAACCCAACAATCTTTCCAAGACACTGTAAAATACCTCTCAGACTCTCAACTCATATTCAGTCCAAATAAAACAAAGCTTATGCTCTTCATTAATAGCAAAGTTCCTCATAACTCTCCCCTCTTCCTCATCTACTCAGCCAATAAAAATATAATTGAACCTATCCAGCACACCAAACTCCTTGGAGTCACAATTGACAACAATCTAAAATTTGACAAACACCTCACTCTAACTATCAAAAAGGTCTACATTAAGCTAGGCTCATTATACAGAGTCAAGCCATACCTAACTGAGACCACAAGACATTCCATAGCTAGGATTTATCTACTCTCTACCCTTCTGCATGCCTCACCAATATTCACTAATCTCAGAAAATCAGATTTAAACGAACCAGAGTCCTGCTATAACAAAATCACAAGATTCGCTACTACCCTCCCTTACAGATCACATCACTGCACAGCACTTCATAAACTAAATTGGATTGAACTACCCAATCTCTTATCCTGCAACCAACTAACTTCCATTCATTCCATCTTCCACCATCCAAACAACTGTCCAGCACTCAAGAGCTTAGTGCAGCCCTACTCAAATAGCAGGCCACTAAGATCCTCCAAGAAACTACTACTCAAAGTAACTAAATCTAATAATTGTTACGGTAACTCTCTATTCTCCAACCAAATATCTAAGTCCTGGAATTCCATGCCTCAGACAATACTAAATTCTAGCAATACATCCAAATGTAAACTACTTCTTAAGGGGTCTATTTTACCAAAGCGAAAAATTCTATTCCTGAATACCTAAATGTTGACACCTATACCGCAAAAATCCAGAACGCACTAAACCACGAAAAAAAAAATATCGAACTGTCATAGTCGGCCAACCCCACAACCCGCTACATACTACCTACCCAAAGAAAATAAATAAACCATACACATACACTAACCAAACCCTACTTCTAACCTAAGGTAAAGCACCAAAACCCTACCTCTAACCCTACACTAAACCCCACATACACAATTAACTATGCACTATCCTTAACCCCTCCCTAACCCTAAGGTCCATAACTACCACACACATCCCCTAAAGACATACATCCAAACAAAATAAATAATCCACATACATACATTTAACAAAATCCTACCTCCAACACTACACTAAACCCCACATACACAACTATCTATGCACTATCTTTAACCTCTCCCTAACCCTAAGGTCCATAACTACCGCACTCTTCCCCTACAGACATACACCCAAACAAAATAAAGAATACACATACATACACTTAAAGTAACCCTACTTCTAACACTACAGTAAACCTTACATACATTACCTATCTATACACTTACCTTAACCCAAATCCTAACACTAAAGTCCTATCTATCGCAAACTTACCTTACGGAGCTATACCGCAGATGGGCCAACCAAAACAAATCGACATTTTGGAATTCGTTGTTTTTTTACGTTCAGGATTTCCATACTTCGCGCAATACGGGTCAACGTCTTCGTATTCGCTCATACGGTTTTTCACATTCGTAATATAGACCCTTCTTAAGGAACACCTGACCAAAAACTGACTTTGCTCCTGCACTAATCCAGGCTGATCGTTCTGTCCTTCCTTGTTCTTACAACCAAAATATATCTTCCCTTACTAAATTCTAGCATTCAAACTATCCCTTCTATCACAAAATTCCAATTTTTCTCTATGTATCTCAAGCTCACTACTGCTCCTATCTTTATCTATTTCAAACTTCCTACAGTTTCATCATAGTCCCTCCTTCTTGTACTTTATCTCAATAGTGCCTTAGCTATCACTGTATAGAACAAGTAAAACTAGCATAGCAACACAGCCATATTCCTGTTCATATACCACATGTGTATCTCATAAATATTTACCACTAAAACCATGATGTTTATCTACTGACCAGTCATTTCTCTATGATGGCACAAGCTATTTCATGCTAGTTTATTTGTTAGCTTTCTTTTTTTTCACTTTACATTGCTCTCTCAATTTTTATTGTTTATGTATGAACTATTTACTACCTATATTTACCAAAGTTATGTATTCTTGATTGTTATTGATTTCTTGTATTGCTTTTATTTGTTTCTGTAATGGAGCTTTTCTCCCCAGACCTCCACTGAAAAAGAGCCGCTGGCCCAGTCAGATAGCCATGGTAAACAAATGTAAAGTAAAATAAATAAAATAAATTCTTGCCTTATCTGTGCTTCTTGTTGAATTTTAAACTAAAAATGCTGTTTTTCACCCTGTTTACTGCAGTTACACTGGTTGGACTAAACATTGGCTGCCGTGAGGGACTTCTCACCAGTTGTTTAAGTTTGTGATAACATCGCACCTGTGGGTTCCTTTAGTGTGCTTTTACACTAAAAGGACTAGGATTACTCATCTTGTGGTACGAGGTATTTGCATGGTCTATCTGATTTGGGAAAAACTCTAAAGGGCTCATAGTGTAGTCGCTTTATCAGCCAGAGGGCTCATTAGTCAGGTTTTTGCTTTTTCATTGATGGTATAAATTTGCTACATTTGCGCGGCTCTGTGCTCATTTCTACAGAGCTCAACAAAGCGTGGCATCCTAGCCTGTTTTCCAGAAGTGTTTTATTTGCATGTAGTGCCATCAAGGCAAATATAAATACTTTTCTTTGATAAATCTCAATTGTTTAACTAACATTAAGTAATTTCTGCTGATATCTTGCTTTTTCTGTGCATTTTTATTTATTTTCGAACTAAAACATTTATTTTCCTTTGCCTTGAAATTGCCTGTGTAAAGATTTCCTGCCAGTTGTTTAAGTTGATTTCAGGTTAGTACTGCTCTATAAAGAAGCAAACACCTAGAATGCAGATTTTCCCAATAGAACTATTTATAAACAATATCCTGTAAAACAATAAGTATAAAAACCTTGTGCACTGACAAGCTTAGAGCAGCTAGTTCATATGTTGAGTGGCAATACCACTAGACTTAGCATAATTTTATGTTTTAAAAACACCAAAGCTCGTAAAAGTTAGGATTTTTTAACTTAGTCTGCCCCATTAATGTACCAGTATTACTTTGTCCCATTAAATACCCTTAAAAGCCTTCTTTCAACCCCCAGTATCCAACCAGACAGCATGCATATGCAATTTCCTAACCTCTCCGTAGACAACCTGGTGGAGATGGGTATCTTGAGACAATGTAGCAATTGTGTCATGTTTATCGACAACCATTTAATCCTTAAACTAACAGATAAACTATGTGAGAGGTGTACATATGCAATGTCGCTGGAGGGTAAACTCTCACATAGAAGCACACATAAGGTTGTAAAAACCATGTACACAATGCCCACCACATGGAAGGCAACACACACATAGACCAATGTACTGTTAGGAACTTAAATGCAATTTTCTCAAACAGCAAAGATTACTTGGACTGCTCATTGGCAAAGCTATTCCTCAGCAAACACAAAAGTAGTCAGCAAAAACAACACCTAACACCGCGCATTCAGTCTCACTAAATGGAGACCCAAAGACCAAGCTGTTAAAGCAAGCTAGCACACTTTCCAGGATTCTGGTCAAAGGGGACTCTATTGTAAGGCTTACTGATGCCCCTCTAACCAAGCCAAACAAGGAGAAGATAACGGTTACTTGCCTGTCTAGAGAAGGGATTTGACAAGTTATGCACACACTCAAGTAATTACATCACAGGTACCAGTGTGATTCCATCATAGTCCATGTAGGTGTAAATGACCTGAGATGTACCTCCTTGTACTACATGAAGAAAGACATTATGGAGCTGTTGGACAATGTGTCTCAGGCTGGTATGAGCCTAGCATTGAGCAGCATATTACCTTCTCCAGGGGTGATGCCACAATACGAACAAAAGATGATTGATTTTTAACAATTGGCTGAGTTTCTATTGTCATTCTAATGTGATCCAATGTTTGTCAGCATGACAGAACATGATTAACAGGTCACACTGCTTTGACAAGGATGGTCTGCACCTGTCCCCTCTAGGCTTTTGAGTATTGGCTAAAACTTTATCTACCTCCATAGAGCCTTTTTTAGGCAATGTCAAATTGACAGACCTACTGACATAGTAAAATTAACTCAAATGAACTTCAGGATGTTACTGCTCAATGCCAGGATCCTCAACAAAAAACTACACTCCCTCCAAGCCCTCTACCCTTGACAACATAGACATCTGTGCAGTTACTGACATGGTTTAAAGCTGCAGAGTGTACCCTGGCAGTGCAAGGTTTCAATGCCTTTCATACTTTTAGACCAGTAGCTGATCAGACAGGAGCTAAAGGTGGAGGTGTTGTGATATACATCAAAAACAAGCATACCACCAGGTTGGTTAAACAGGATGATATGCTGGAGTTTCTCCACTTGCAGATAACTACAGATAAAATCATGTACCACATCCTAACTAGCTATAGGTTACCCTCCATACCCCAAGAAACTCACAGTGTGTACTTGGATCCACTGGAGACACTTACCATTCAGCCAAACACTCTCCTCATGGGGACTTTATTTACCCTTCTATAGACTGGGAATCTTATACAGCCTTAAATTTGGAGGCACATAGATTCCTGGACTTCACAACTACAAACACTCTTGACCAATTAGTGCAAATGTCCATCAGATGGTCCATCATACGGGACCCTGACCTTGTACTCACTGATATGGGAGAACTCAGCACCCCCCCCCCCCCCATGTCATGTCTTCCCTGGTAAGGTCTGTCCATAAATCTGCCTCCTTCAAAATCAAAATTTGATCGATAACTCCAGTAAAACCAGTAATAGTCAGGAACTATTCTAAGGCAAATTACCTTTAATTAAGTGAGGGATTGTCAACTTTCAGTGCCCCCCCAAATCCAGAGAACACTGCAGCCTATTCAGAATTTTTAACAGAAGCTCTGTACAACCATGTCAATGGCTGCATAGAGGTTGCAGTTCCTACCAGAAGTAAGCCCATACCTAACTCTAAAAACAAACCCTGGTGGCATCCCAAATTAAACACAACAAAAGAAAAAAATCATGGCAAATATCAGGAAGCAAGACTCCCATAAAGACTAGAACTCACTCATCAAACTAAGCAGGTAACTAAGAAGGCTAATTTGACAAAATAAAACCAACTTCAATATTACGATAGCTTCCCAGGCAAAAAGCAACCATAAGGCCTTTTTCAGCTATGTCAGAAACATCAAGGCAGTGCACAGCAGTGTGCTGAATTGATGGTTAATGGTGCCACATTCACTGAGCCTGATGATAAACTGAACCTGTTGGTTGACAAATTCAATTCCAGCTTTTCAATCTCAAACAGTCCCCCTAAATACCCTCAACCATAACCTCATTCAACTATATCAAGACAGCATGCCCTGGCTGTGCTCACTAAAACCAAGAGCACAGCCTCAGTTGGCCCAGTAACATCCCTGGATACTTCCTGAGCACTCTAAGATACAACTTCTCAGGGCCACTTGAGTCACTATTTAAATACAGCCTCAAAACTGGCTTTGTGCCATGAGAATGAAAGACTGCAATGGTGATCCTCTTCATCCAGTCTTTTAAGGAGAACATAATCAAAAACCAAGAAAATCTAAAGATGTTACTGCTCAATGCTAGGAGTCTAAACAAAAAACTCCACTCCTTAAAAGCTCTCTTTACCCTAGAGAATGCGGATGTCTGTGTGTTCACTGAGACATGGTTTAAAGCCGTGGAGAGCACACCAACAGTGCAAGGTTATAATGCCTTCCACACATTTAGGCCAGCTACTTCACAGGTAGGGACTAATGGTGGAGATCTCTATTTACATCAGAAATAAATATACTTCAAAGCTGGTCAAACAGGACAATGCACTTGAGCTGCTCCATATTCAAGTCACCATAGTTAAAATGCAATACCACTTCCTTGCAAGCTATACATCCCTCTCTATGATCCAGGAAATCCATACCATTTATTTAAACTTATTAGAAACACTAACCATCCAACCCAATATCATATTCATGGGTGACTTTAATTACCCTACTATTAACTGGAAATCCTATATGACATCAAACGTACATGCACAGAAATTCCTGGCTTTTGTAAACACAAACTCCTTGAACTAGATAGTCAGTACACCAACCACGGGTGCAACCATACTGGATCTGGTCCTCACTAATATGGCAAACTGCTGCACACCCCCTACTGTAATGTCTTCCCTGGCAAGGTCAGACCACAAAATTTTCTCTTTTGAAGTAAAAATAAAACCTGGAGCCCCAGCTAAATCTGGAATACTCAGGAACTATTCTAAGGCTAACCTCCTGCTATTAAGTGAAAACCTGGCAAAATTCAAAGCCCCCATAAACCCTGAGAACATTGCTGCCTATGCAGAACTGTTCACAGAAACCTTGTACAAGCATTTTAATAGCTGCATAGAGGCAGCTGTACCCACCAGGAAGAAGTACAGAACTAACTAAAAAAACAAGCCACCCTGGTGGAATCACAAAATCAATAGACTGTATAACAGAAGAAAGAAAATCATGGCAAAAATTAGGATGTGAAGCACCCAGCAGGATAAAAGCACTCTCATCAAACTAAAGAAACAACTCAGAAGACAAATAAAGTCTAACAAAGCCAAATTTGAGGTACATTTGGCCTCCCAGGCCAAGGACAACCACAAAGCATTATTTAGCTATGTCCATAACCTCAAAGGCAGTACACAATTGTGTGCAGAGCTCATTGTAAATGGAGCCACCTATACTGAGCCAGAAGATATAGCAAACCTCCTGACTGATAAATTCAGCTCCAACTTTACCCCTCTCTCCCCTTCAAATCTTCCCTCAGGAAATATTTATGGTGCAGCGGTAACATTGTCACCTCACAGCAAGAGGTTCTCCAGTTCGATTCTCGGTTGAGGTGCCTTCTGTGTGGAGTCTGCATGTCCTCCCTGCTTTTGTGTGGGTTTCCTCCCACATTACAAAGACATGCATCTGGAGCATTTCTCCCTGGGCCTCCACTGAAAATTGGCGTTGCTCCAAGTTGGACTTTCCCGGTAAACAAAATGTTAAATAAATATCATCAAATATAACTTCCCGTACTATTACTAGGGAACAGATCCTTAATGCTCTCTCTAAGACCAAGAACACTGCATCAATGGGCCCAGGCAATATCCCAGGATGCCTTCTAAATAGCATGAAACATGACCTATAAGGGCCTCTGGAATTACTATTTAACTGTAGCCTCCAAACAGGCTCCATGCCTCATGAATGGAGAAAGGCAACAGTCACCCCTCTGCATAAAAGTGGGCCATCTATGGACCCTGGAAACTACAGACCCATAAGTCTCACTAATTTTATATGTAAAGCCATGGAAAGAATTATCATGGAGATGATCAACAGAGGTATTGTAAACCTCCAGACACTGGACCCAACCCAGTTTGGTTTCATCAAGGGTAGATCATGTCTACTCAACCTGGTGGACTTCTTTGAGAAGGTCACCAAAGCAATGGATGAGGTAAAGTCATTTACACTGCCTACCTTGACCTGGCCAAGGCATTTGACACAATACCTCACTCCAGCATTGTTAACAAACTTAAGAGGTTAGGAACAAATCTGTATGTCACCCGGTGGATAGCCAAATAGCTCACAGACAGGACCCAGGAAGTTAGAATTGGGGAGTCCATCTCTCCAAAGAGGCCAATCACAAGTGGAGTCCCTCAAGGATCAGTCATTGGACCGCTCCCTTTTGGCATTTATTTCTCAGATGTCAAGGCCAATGTCAGTGGTCTCTGGATGACTAAATTTCCAGATGATTGCAAATTAGGAGCTGTCATTGAATCTCACACTGACACAAATGTTCTCCAGGAAGGGCTGACACAGACAAACAACTGGGGTCAGAGCCATGGACAAAATCTAAATGCCAAGAAATGCATAATAGTATCCTTTGGGAAGCCATCCATCCCTGGTAACTATCATATTGGCAACACACCCTTTTGAGTTGACCCAGTAGTCAGGAACTTGGGGACACACATAGATAATAATCTAGCCTTTGACCCTCATGTGTCTACAGTGGTGAGGAAATGATTCTATGTTGCACAATTTCTAAACAAAGGCATGGCATCTAAGTCCAAGGAAGTAATTGTGCCACTGTATTTGGCATTCATCAGACCTATCATTGAGTACAGTGCTCCCTTTGATATGTACCTAACCTGGCATATCCAACAATTGGAATGTCCACAGAGGTTCCTCTCTAAAAGAATTCAGGGTGTAAGTAAAATGTCATATGAAGACTGCCTCAAGACACTATCCCTGTAGTCTGTCTCCTACAGGCTTTTGAGGGGAGATCTATGTCTGGCATACAGGGCATTGTCAGACCCTACTCTAATGGTCCTCCTGCATATCCAGAAAACAAACAGCACCAGAATTACCCATTCTAAAGACTTAAACCTTGCTTGTGATATAAATTGGACTTGCTGGAGAGATAGGTATGTATCCCAGAGACTACCCTGCCTATGGAACAGGCTCCCCATCCATGTGAAGCAGAGTTCCTCCTTAACCCAATTCAAGTACAACATGGACAATTGAATGGGAAACCAGAAATTCACTCCTGGCTTGGAATCTATGCCTCTAATGGACACAGGTAACCTGTAAATTGTTCATCTCCCAGTCCCATGTTTACATTTATTAAGGGTATCAGAACTTGTCAGTGATTTGGGATGGATGGCTAGGCTTAAAAACACCCTTGTGGTCATTAGCCTAGTAAAGACCTGTGAACTGATGAATCTATAAGGGAGGACCATGAACAGATACAGTAAAATACAGACCCATTAGTTTGACTAGTTTTACTTGCAAAGCCATGGAAAGAAATATCATGGAAATAACCAACAAAGACATAAGAGACCTCCAGACACTGTATCCATCCCAGTTTGGCTTTATCAAAGGGATATCATGCCTACTGAACCTGGTGAACTTCTTTGAAAAGGTCGCCAAGGCAATGGGTGATGGTAAACTTATGTATACTGCCTACCTTGATCTGGCTAAAGCATTTGATGCAATACCCCTCACCATCATTGTGAACAAACTTACAGAACTAGACATAAACCCCTTTAGAATGCATTGGATAGCCAATTCTCTCATGGATAAAACCCTGGAGGTTAGAATTGGTGAGGCCACCTCCACAAAGAGTCCTATCAAGGATCCATGTTGGGCTCAGTCCTCTTTGGCATCTACTTCTTGGAGGTCAAAACCTATTACAAAGGCCTCTGGATAACTAAATTCACAGATGATTATAAGCTGGGAACAGTCACAGAATCCACCAAGATGAAAACACCCTACAGGAAGGTCTAACACAGGCAAAAGATGATTGGTGCCAAAGTCATGTCTTAAAACTCAGTGCCAAAAAATGCATCACAGTACCTTTTGGAAAGACAGACACCCTGGAAAACTATCATAACATCAATAAATAAAACACCCCTAAGGCTTGACTCACTAGTTAGGGATCTGGGAAGACATGTAGATAATAACCTTACCTTCAAACAACATGTGTCCAAGGTAGTAAGAACATTCTTTTATGTTGCTCAACTTTTAAATAAGGTCATGGCATCTAGGTGCAGGGGAGTCATCATATCACTGTACTTGGCCCTCATCAAACCCATCATAGAGTATAATGCCCCCTTCAGCATATACCTGTCCAGACACATGCAGCAACTGGAATGTCCTCAAAGGTTCCATACAAAAAGAACACAGAGTAAACACAATGTCCGTTGCAGATCACCTCAACGTCTTATCTCTGTATTTGGTCACATACAAACTACTGAGAGGTGACTTATGCCTGGCATACAAGGCATCCTTGGACCCAGTTCTGAAGAATGTTTGGCATGTCTGCAAAACCAACAGCATCAGAACTACTAGATCCAAAGACTTGAAGTTTACTTGTGACTTAAATAAGATATGTTGAAGAGATAGATGTGTATCTCAGAATTCATATTCTCTGGAAGAGGCCTGCCATCCATGTGAGGCAAGGTCCCTTTCTTACCATATTTAAGTGTAACTTGGACAAGTGGATGGGAAATTGTAAATTCACCCCTGGTCTGGCACCTATATCCCTGATCGACAGTGGTAGTTAGTAATTCATGACAGTGCCAAAAATCCACCTATGAAAATGTCTAAACCATAAAAACGTATGGGGCATATAGTTGTTAGCCTAGTACTCACCTATGAACCTATGAACATACATAGGTAGCAGATATTATGTGCCAGTTATTCCCTTGCTGGCCTGGTGGATGGGGCCTTCATGTTGCATGGCTTGACCAGTCATGCCAGAAGGTGTTTTGCATTGCTGATGTGGACACCATGCATAGACTGGCAACCACCAGCCTTTGCAGTTGATGCTGGACATCTGCTATAGATTTCTCATGTCCACCTTCAGAACAGGAGCCTTTAGCTCACAACCCAAGAGGCAGACATGGAAGACACCAGGCCACCTTTAGCAGGGACCATGTAAATGGGAGGAAGGGAGGTTGTGCATATCACTAACTGTTGCTGACACGTACATAAAGACGGGGAGGGTGTGGCTATATATATATATATATATATATATATATATATATATATATATGTGTGTGTGTGTGTGTGTGTGTGTGTGTGTGTGTGCGTGCAAAGACATGACATGCACACATTGTCAAGTACCAAACATAACAAATAGTTAAAAGTACAGATAACAACATAAACATGACATGCAGAAAAAGCTTTCAAATAATTTTGTGTATAGAACTTGTGGGTAGTATGTGTCTACCAAATGACAGATAATCCCTTCTTTGTAGCAAATTTAATAGTTTGCACTCTTTTCCTCAACATCACAATCCTGCTGTGTGGCATAAGATGAGATTATGAATACTGCCCTGTCTTTAAACTGGAGTCTAATTGCTATGAATCTACATTGAGTCTAATTGCCATGAGTCTGTATCTAATTCTGATGACAGCCCTCACCACATTTCCTACATCATATCTAGTCTGTCCAGTCACTTAGTAATAGATTCTGGATCACAAGTCAAGTGGCTTTTTGCACAGCTCATCCACCTTGTCTCCTGGATGCACAAGATGTTCAGTCTTCTCCTTACCATCATGTTATCCATCATCCTGTCAATAAACATATATTCAGTGCAGATTAAATTTTTAGCAGCATTCACTCAACAGAGCTATCCCAGGTAACCTGGGCTGGGCAACCAGATGCCAACCAGTCAGTAGCTAATATAGCCAGGCTTTATGGCAGGCACACACTGGTTAACAGAGGCACATAGTCCCCTCTGATCATTAGCATGGGTTCCTGACATAGTCTGGATCCCCAACTCATTCATCAGCGGTAAATACCCATGCCCTTTTTGTAGTATTAGTCAACATGACTAAATTACCTAGAGACAATTTTTACATCATAGAGAGGCTAGTCCTGACACATAGTCTGTGATCTGTGTTCTGCATATCACAGTTGATGACTAAAGCAGATGATCTACTCAGTTCTTCCCCTAGTAAGCATCACCGACTGTGCCCATGACTCTATTCATTTTTTGGGGGGGGGGAAGTTTATGGTACAAATACCCAACAAGTTTTTTTTGAGGAAACCCACATGGGGCAGAACGAAAACCTATAAATTCCAGATAGGTATTGCTCAAGATCAAACCCTGTACTTTCTGCTTGGGAGACTAAGACTTCAACCATTATTCCAACCATTATATTGTTTGCGTGCATGAGTCTGCCTGTCTCTGCATGTTTGTTTCTTTGTAGATGTGTGTGCCTCTGCATCTGTGTGTGTGTGTGTGTGTGTGTGTGTGTGTGTGTGTGTGTGTGTGTGTGTGTCGCATGTGTGAGTGTAAACATCACTTACTACTTATATAAGGTATATTTCAGATGTAAAAAATGTCATACAACAAGAACAATTTCTTAGCCTACAGCAACTTTGAAACACTAGGTAGAGGAACTATTTTACATCAAACATATATAAAAATGTGTAGAAGCTAATAATAAAATAACTACTAAATCAATCAACAGATATCTTATTTTACAGTGAAATGACAGAACTTCCAGGGTTGTGGTGGTTCTCCATTTTAGGACTTGGCCTCAAAACATCCCAGGGTGGTATGTTAGCTCCTTGTACTGCCTGCTTTGTTGGGCATTATTTTTACTAAAACAAAGCTGAAGATGGAGCCATTTCATAGAATATGTCTTAGTGGTACTCTTTTTTTTTTTTTTTTTTAAGTCATATAACCACCTGAAAAGGAGACAGTATATAATAGCTACACATTCAAATATCTAAATAAATTCACCTTAAAAATATCGGAACTCGCCTCACAACATGACTTTAAATTTGTCATCATGTTTCTCTTAACCAGGTAATTGGTTTTGTAACTGTACAATTGTTTGACTTGAGTAATCAAATGCCTTTTTAGTTTGCCAATCTACATCTCTTTCTCTCTCTCTCTCTCTTTCCAAAACTTCTACCCATATCCTATCAATGCTTCTCAGTTCATCCCATTTCTCACTTTTTCCCTTGTAACATTCTCTGAATCATTCATTTTTGGAATTTGCAACAGTGAATCTTCTTCAAACCATTGAAAAGTATTTGAGCTTCTTGTAGCATTTCTAAAATGATTTTGATTTTCAACATGTAAAAAAGCATATGCTGCTCAGTTCTACTACATCTCATAAAGTGTAACCTGGCCAAATAAAACTATAATAACTCCATGTTAGTAATATCACAGAAAAGAAGAAAAGCAAAAAGGTTTAAATCATTACCATAACACACACACACACACACACACACACACACACACACACACGCACACACGCACACATACACACATGCACACACGCATGCACGCACGGGCACACGCGCACACACACACACACACACACACATACACTCTCACACACTACAAGCTCAGAAACTTCTCCCAACTAACCCCCCACACACATGCTCACACACTACAAGATTAAACACTTCTACCAACTAACCCCCCCCCCACACACACACACACACATACTCACACACACACACTTCAAGCTCAGACACTTCTCCCAACTAACCCCCCCACACACATACACACACTCACACTCACACACTACAAGCTCAGACACTTCTCACAATTATCCCCCCTCAACCACAGTTCAACCCCCACAAACCAGGCTGCACTGCAACAACCACTCTTCCCTATCCTTGCTCCTAAAATTTGGAAATCCCCCCACCTAAAGGAGCTACATTTCCCTTTCCTCACATTCAGAGCTGAATTTAATCAATTCCTCCACACAAAATCAAACTGCACTTTTTGCACAGCACGCCACATTACATAAGGGCCTCTCAGCCTCTAGTCTTACTCGCTGTCTTTCTCTCTCTCTCCACTACTAGCACCTCTTAATTCCATCTCCTCGCCACCCCTGTCCTGACTCTCATTACCCCACAGCATTTCCACACTAATGTAAATCTGAAATCTAATCATGTAAAATTGTAAAATGTGCACTTCTTTTGCTACATATGTTAATGGCTACTGTACAGCTTTTGTTATATTTTGTTACTTTCTGTTCTGTTTTTTGGTATGTACAGCTTACTGCCTCTCTGTTTCTATTTATTCTTCTTTGTGAATTATTTCACCTGAACAGTACCTACAAATAGTCAGTTTTGATCAGTCTACTACCTGGTAAACAAATGCAAAATAAATAAATACAATCATAAATAAATAAATATAGAAACACAGGCACGCACACAAAGGATGCTCACTGTACTGTTGCCCCATTCTCAAAGTGTCTTGCTCTGAGCCCTCCCTCTAATATGGACATGCCAACCTACTCTTCTCAGTGCCATCAAACACCTGAGCTGCTAACTGATCTTAGGTTGCCCGGACAGTAGTCAGGACTTTATCACTCTATGCCGAGGTGCTGCATACCAGTACTGGACAGTTAACATTTTAATTATATAACATTTTCAGACTTTCTTAGAACTGCTCTAAGAAAGAGTTAGATAATGCCAGACAGTCTGGCCTCACCATCCTATAATGAGTTACCCTAACCCTACACTACCTTCACTGACTTCACTCTCACATCTGCACTGTTGCCCTCCCTTCTGTTGTGATTATTATAGTTACTCTAGTTCATAAGTCCTTCTTCCCATTCGCTAACTTTCCTTGTCCATTTATGGAATTCTCCCTGTGACAGGCTTAGTAAGTGAGACTTGCAACTGTCTTTCAATAACAATACTTAAAAGCTGTATCAAGCTGAGTTAATTGTATTTATTTTTCACAAAATGTGGTTGTTGCTGTCAGTAAATATTTTATCCTGTAAAATATGTAGAATATAAACAATGCGAACTATGCAGAGTACATAATTGCTTTCAGTAGTAAAACAGTTAAAAAGTAAAATTGGTTTTCCAAATCCACACATGCACACAGTCACAGTTGCAAAAAAAAAATGTCTAGAATGTCAAAGGGTCAGTTACCTTATCCAAACTCTGACTTACCTTCAGAGTTATGTGGCTGTGGAAACAGTGAACTTTAATTTTAAAATTCAAGTAAAATAGGAAATTCAGAACATGGGGCTGTTATGCAGAGAGAGCAGCTGTTATGCTCTTATTTTTTGTATGGTGGGCTGTACCCCTGGAAAAGAAGCTGAAGACTGGAAATCCTTCATTGAGAGATTATGCGACTACTGTTTGAAGTTACAAGTCAGAAGATGATAGAGGATGGCTAAATGTTTAGCCACCAGTGGTGATAGGACCAGGTAAACAGAGTTCTTCAATATGTAATATGCCTGTTAAAATCCATTTATTATGTATTTAACTGTGCAAGGGTACAGCTGCTTGCATATTTAATTTTACAAGATACATTACTTATGTTTTATTTATTTCAGGGTGTTTCATTAATTTAATTTCAAAAGCTTTTATTAATTTAATTTTAAAACCTTCTGGCTGTTTTTATTTATGTATTTATTTATTAGTATAAAATGGTTTGTAGACCTAATGATATCTCCGATGTTGGTATCCACCCTTTGAATACAGACTGCTTAAAGTAATTGCTACCTTACAAAAATCTATTGTTTGGCTTATTTTAAAAGCTAATAATTGTGTTCTTCGTATTTCAGATTGAACTGCCTGGTGGTAGCATGTTACTGGTCAGGGAAGGGGTGTTGACACTGCAAAGATATCATTAACCCCTCAGGAACAACACATTGTGCATATGTGTGTGTGTGTGTGTGTGTGTGTGTGTGTGTGTGTGTGTATGTGTGTGTGTGTGTGTGTGTGTGTAAATTTCAGTTACTGTTGGTAATTTAGCACTGAAAAGTACTGGACTGGAAGCAAGGTAGATATGATCCTCAAGAGCTGGTCACTGAAAATCTTATATGAGTGTTGAAGATGTGGACTCTTAACCAAGACAGCATTTCATATTTACTATATGGTCATAAAGCCAGCCACCCCTTGAATATCATTTGATGGCAGTTGTGCAGATTGTGACACATTAGGCCCTGTCGATCACATATAAATTGGTAGCAGTGGGTGGGATTTATAAAGTCATTTCACCACACATTCTACCTCAGTGCTAGCTCTCCAATTGCTGGCATTTATTTCAGTATTAAAGCAGGTTGGTATCATGGGACGACACCCATACCTTTGCACCTTTGGCACCTTATGCTGCATCTTTGACTCTTGTACAAGGCTTCCCTCAGAAAGTTGTGCCTGCCTCTGAAATTTAAGCCTTTTAGCTTTTCATATGCCTGCACGATAAAAGTAATGTAAGTTTACAGGTGCCTCTCCCATGAAAGTCATTTCTCTTAAAGGGGATTTCAATTATCTGAGTCTCTCTAGAAACAGCACATGATGAAGCCCAGTAAAGCCATTCAAAACTAAAAAATATTAATTTTCTCCCAGTGAAAGGCTGTAGAAGGCTTGAATGAGGATGAGGATGCAAACTCACCATCCTCCCCCTGCAAAGACCCCAGATTTGTGTTTGACTTTAGGCAGCGCACATAATAAGGAGAGGGACCACTGAAATAATAGATTTTCTACAAAAAAAACATGAAGAAAGCTTGGTACCCAGTTATACATATGGTGGTTCCTTCTCTGGTGGACATCTTTCAGGAGGCTACCGCAGTTGTCTGGGAGACATCCATGCAGTAACATCTGTCCCAGAAAAGGCTGTCTTCATCTTTAAGCCTACAAGAGAATGGGCAGCCATGCATGACTAAAGTGTGCATGAGTGAACTGAAATAAGATCACCTGCAAGCTCTTGACTATGTGATGTTAAAGAAGTACAGTAATGTAACCATTATCAACTGTCTTCATTATTTTAAACCTTGTAGGCTCAAAGCAGATATTGTGGGTAGGCAATCAGGATGGGGTGGTGCCTAGAATGTGTGAATGAAATGACTGGCCTTACTATTGTACTTCTAACTTTTGCAAGAGTACATGCATTTCAATGAAGTAAGACTGACCACAAGCTCTAAACCTTTGCTATTGTTTATGTAAACAAATATCTGTATTAATAACGGTGTCGTCTTTTATCATTTTTTTGCCTTTTAACCTCACAAGATCAAATCGGATACTGTGGGTAGGGTGGGCATAGGAATCAGGGCTTTGTGTGAATGAAGCAATTGGCCCTGGTGTTTTCTGTTGTTGTATTTCCAGCTTTGCAAGATTGTAATTGTAATAGTTGTGTGTACTCTCAGATGAATGTAATCTGATTATCAAATGTATGAGTTATTCTTAATGTATGTTATTTCATATCTGTTCATTTATATACTGAATATCTGTTTAAAAATGTTTGCAATATGTTAGAGCTTTCTTTATTACTAAAGACAATTGGACAAACTTGGGTGAGCAAAAGTAAAATAAATAAAACAAAATGTGCATTTGTGTAAGGCTAGCTGGCACACAAATTGTGACTAATGTTTCTGTCAACAAATTGAGATTAATCCAAGTATGTTAATTTAACCCTAGCAGGATCGAAGCAGATACTTTTGTTTGGTAATAGTGAGGGGAAGCTGTTTACTATTGAAATGAGTTGACTGGCCCTGCTGTTTACTGTTGTAATTCTGGCTTTGCAAGATTAATGTGTATTTTGGTAAAGTTAACTGTCATACAAGCCTGTGTCAGTGTCTCTGAGAACCACTAGCATGTTAGGCATTGGAATGACCTTGAACTGTGAATAATAAATTAGAATAGTAAAGTGGGATTTCCAAATCTGTTTACTTTTCACTTGGCATTGTACAAAATGCAGATTACCTAATAAAGTACAATGCATGTTTACTACATCATGTGTAATCATAATACTTTCATGCAGTCAAGACCAACCACTTTTTTACTGTTTACAGATGTTTATGTTTTGTGCTGTTATAGCATAACATAGACACCTTATTAGTTCTCAGATGTGATTTAGTCTAGTATTTGGTAGATTATTCAACATGTGCAATAGTGACTTAGCAGTTATTTTATGTAAAAGGTAAGCATGATCAGTGTTGTTCCCACTGTAACATAGCTCTGCCCTATGAAGTTAACCCCACACCTTTCTAGTTGGTCCTACCCCATTCAGGTGTCTCCTGCAGCATCCCCTTTAATTTGAAGTCATCAGCTGCCACTATGACTGGGTGCACTCTTTAGAGCTCCAGAAAACCTACTTATATACGAAGAGGTCACCAAGGAGTCCAGAAAGTACTTGTGCTTCTGCATAAGAGCCAGACATTATCAGTTTTGGCTGATTCTAAATGCATGCCCATAGCTGCAGCCCAAAATACTCCAGTCAGTCATGGATTTGTTGTATCTGGACAACTGACTCCATATTGTCCTGCCAGTTCAGGTTCGTACCATCCAGGTAACCCCTGTTTAAGCTATTCGTATCCATGGCAGCAGTGGTGAATTCTGAAAGTTTCAGCTGCTGTCATTCCAACTGCCAACATTCATAGACTGCTAATCAGACAAAATTAATTGTTGGTCTCTTCTTCCTCAAAAAGGAAAGTATGTCTATAGACCTCAGTGTCACAAATTCTAATCTGAACACTGTCAGAGCTACTTTTGCCTAAAAAATGGGATTTATAGCTACAGCAATTGTTATGCAACTCCAAGCTAGGCTGCACATGGATGCCATGTAATGGATGGTATAGGTTCAGTAGGTTCAGAATTGAAATCCAATTCACTGCCCTGCTCCCACCCCCCAAAAAAAATCCAACACATGTAAATGACGTGCAGAAACCCCTTCTAGTTACCAAGCCTCCAAGTTCTGGTCACTATGGCTGCATCTTCTGTGGGATGAAAGAACACTGCAATAGGCAGGAGGTTGAAAGCACCTGGGCCTCTAAGGAGTCCCATCTCCCCTTTTCTATCTTACCATATCTGCCTTTTAGGATTCTTTTTCTTAGGGTGTGATTACCCTTAACTCTTTCAACAAGTTTGTAATATATCTACAGTCAAGCAGGGTCCTGATTTGACCTGTTGTGCTCAGCATCTATGAGAATCTGGTGGGTCTATATTAAAATCTAGAAGTCTGACAATATTGAATACAATATTATCGACATGAGAATGCTGAAAGCGCACTACATCGAACGTTTAAACGGAAAATCTCCATAGGGGGAGATTTCCGTTTACTTCAATGTAGTGCATTCTTGGAGTTGGAATATTTAAGTAGGGGGTCTGTGGGGGTGCAGGTGGGCTTGCCCCCCTGCCTACATACTATTTATTTATTTTTTTAATTTAGTATTTTTTTTTTTGGTTTCGATGGTTTAAGACTTCGATCACTAAAGTTTGATCTTTAGTGATTCGAAGTTTTAAACCTTCGAGATTATAATATAGACCTGAATCTGACAGTGGGCATTCTAGTTTCCTAGTGGTGAATCACAATTATTGGGGAGGCCAGATTCCTTGCATACAAGTTGAGTCTTCATGTTTTGATGCCCCATGAATATTCTCTAAATCACTTGGTGACCTATAAGGTTTTCTTTGTCATGGGACATTCTGATTAAGATCGTTTTGCTTTTCAAAGTGATATCAAATGCACAAGATTCTTTTGCCTGATTTCTCCCCTGGTAGATTAGCCCAAGAATGCCATGTTACATAAATTGTCCCTGGATTCCTTTACACGTTCCCTGACTTCTTTTGTTATTGAGGTTCTCCTAAAAGGCCTGAATTCACAAGACCAATGTTCTCCTTATAGTCCATTATTTGCCATAGAAGACATGGTTCCTCTAAATTACTCTTACCTGCTGTGACTGATCCTTCATATAAACCCCATCCAGACATATACTCTTTCAAACACAGACTTGGCTTTTCCAGTTTGATTATTTGCTAATAAGTCATTTTTCTATCAGATTATTTGCACCCTCTCATCTTCACAAAAACATTTTTCTTTGCAACACACATAAAGATAAATAGAGTCTATTCTTATCATTTACATCTGGCAAAGACTTTGACCATTTTGCCCTTGTTTCTTCAATCTGAGACTGCCACCCTAGGATTTTTGAGTCTTGACTTAGTTACTCTTCCACCAAGTCTATCCTGCAGCCATTTTCAGCTTCTTTTCTGGACTACAGTTCGCCCTTATATCAAGTCTCAAAGAGCTCATACATTTTGAAAAGGTCCCCATTTCCTCATATCTCATTTAGTGAATCCCATATATCTTGAGATTTATATTTCAAACTGAGTAAGCATTCATTGCCTGTCTCTGAATCTGTTTCTTTGGCAGATCTAAAATGCCTGCCTTGGAAAATCTTTGTAGTGGCAGTTACTTCTGCCAGAAGAATATCTAAGCTTCAAGCTCTTAAACTATCTAAGCTTCAAGGTCTTTCAGTCTTTCACAAGGAGAAGAATTTTACTAAGACATAATTTGGGTTTTGTGCCTAAAATTGCCACAAAGAACAAGCTCAGTGTGCGATCCACCTGCCCATTTTATTTCATGACTGTTTTGACCAGGAAGAAAATCTGCTCCACTTAATTGGTATGTATCTGTAGCTTAGAGTTTATATTGAAATAGCTAGAGACTTTCCTAAAATAACCACATCTTTGTCTACTTTGTCAAAGTCCAGTAAGACTAGTATCCAAACTCGTTCACTTTAGGTAGATTTCTAGCTGTAGACACTTGTGATATTATACGTAGCAACCTCATTAGGCAACACCTAAGTCCCATTCCAGTACAGCTGTAGCAAGTCTCATAGCATTCAGCAAACATCACTGGATGGCAGCTGTTTCAGCTGCTACTGGGTCACTCCACAAGACCTTGACACAAAAGGCTCAATATAATGCCCAGGTCTTCCTTGGGAGCTACTGCAAGCCTGCAATTATTCCCATATGGATACTCAGCCAGGATGATTGGCTAGAAATTTTATCTTAACTGTTGTGAGGGATGGACCACCTCTTACCATATAAAATATATGCTTAACATCACAATAGATCTGTAAGAAGTAGGCCTAATATTTACTTCCTCCATTCGCTGCTTTTGTTTTTGCTCTCTTAGAGCATCCCTGATTTCTCTTCTACTGTAGTCTGCTTATTTTCTGCTTTTCAGTTCATCTGTAAGAGATCTGTAAAAACATGGTAACATCAAAGCATGAAGGGAAAAGCAGAGGGTTTTCAGCAGCCTGACAAAGTTTTATATGAGAGAAGACTTGAGATAGGTGGGCATGATTGTTGAGAAAGGTAGGAAAGTGGATCTGGATCAATAGAGGTAGTGACAGTTGGTGCAACACCCTGACCCCATGGGAAAAATAGAAAAATTGGGTTGATGATCATCTTGATGAAGGTGTCAGTTCTGCAGAGGTCCAGGAGGTTGGATAGTTCCGGAGCTTTCATGACTTAAAATGCCAGCCAGAGATCATAGTAAAGGAGTCAGTAAGACACTAACTACAAGGAGATTACTGCCAGTCTATCTGGGTAACTAAAGACTTGAAACCACTGATCCTTTTAATTAAGAATCTCTGAAGCCTCTCGATACGCAATTTGCTTAAAAAATCTATGCTGTAATGAGCATCGTATTAATTGATGGACTTTATAAGGAAATTGTACAGGTGAGCTAATACTTCTTTAGCTCTTCAGCTGATGACTTTGGAAATTAGTTGGGCCAGATAAAAGGACTCTCAAACTATTGTGGAGACATGATGGTCAAATGACAGTGGGTTGTCAACACAGGTGTCTATCCATAATAATGACATTATCAGTTAGAAGATGTGTGTAGTTTATATGGTAAGAGGTAGAACATTTTAATTACCAAATAAAACCACACTACATTTTTTATCCTATAACTTAAGAGTGTTGGTAGTACACCAAACACTGGCATAGTCAAGCCCCTCCTGAAGTAACTGTATGTCAGATGCTGAGCTCACAAATGCATCTAGTTTTCTGTCATCAGCAAACTTAAACAATCACAAGCCTGGCTCACTAAACTGAGCCCTGTGGGCCACTGCTTGTAACATTTTCACCTTCATAGGAAGCTTCTGTGACTTTTACTGCATATGCTCTGATAGTTAATTGAGTATCTGTCATGTAAACAATACAGGGACTTACATAAAGCTTAGTAAATTTACCAGAAATACTTCCATGGAGGATTGTATCAAATACTTTTTCAGAGACAGTTTATGCAGCATTGATAGAGTGGCCATTATCCATTGCTTTATTCACCTTTCCAAAGAGATCCACAAGGTTAAGGACGCAGGATCTATACTTCACAAAGACAAATTGGTTTTGATTATGAAGAATCAGGGTTTTCAGTGTCTGTATTAATGAACTCAGATGTGATTAATAAGCATATCATTTCCCAGATGAGTGGTAGCTCTGCCCATATGTAGTAGGTTCACAGTGGCACCTCTTTAGAGATCAAATACATAATGTGGATGGAGCTGAGATTAAATAATTTAAGAAGATGCACAGACAGGCTATTTCTAATGCCAATAAGAAGGTAAACTGAAGCATTATCAGGGACCATGGAAGTGGTGGTTTTTGCTTTGTCCAGGGCTGATAATATGTAATCTATGGTAATTTAAGGGGAGGAGGTTTGGGGTATAGGTGGAATAAATGACATGATGGATCTGAGCAGGAAAGTATTATTTTTGACAAGCTCAGAGCATAGAAGGGTGTTACTTCTTATTTTTATGACACTGAGGAAAAACAGATTATAGATATATGATGGAAATGACCGTCCTGAATTCATATTTAGCTTTCCACTTTCAAATGGTGCATTTTATTTCAGTGTTTTTTTTGGGGTGGGGAAATGGAGATGTATCGTACGAATTGATCACTTTCTTTTTTGTAAGTAAGCAGTTTATTGATGCAGGTATTCCATTGTAAGGGTTTGTTCTTAAATTCCACTAAATTTGGAACACAAAGCAACAGACTTTAATTTTAAGTAATCAGAGATGCAGGTGCCAGCTTTGGCAAAGTGATCAGTAGGTAAAAGATTAGTCTGGAATTGTCTTTAGGTCATCTGTGAATTGTAACATGTTTGCTTTTGATCTAATGTAGTGATACTACCAATGGGTTTAAAAGAGTAAGAGAATGGATTTGTGGTCCAATTTTACTATGAAAGGGAAACAAAGGGTGGGATGCTAGAAGTAGAAGTGCTGGTGAGGACAATATTTATTTACTGGCATTTGATTATTGGGAAAGTCTGACTGGGTAGGAGCCCATTTTCAGCAGAAGCTCAGGGAGATAACCTCCAAATTATTACAGAACATTTTACGAACAATAATTTTACAGTCTTTAAAAATAATACAAAAAATTAATTCAGCTTAAATGATTATCCCAAATTAGACATAATATCAAAATATTGGTTAAGGATAGGTACGAGTTATATGACAATGATTTAACAGAGAAATTTTAACTAGTTCAGAGAGAAATTAAAGGTAAGTTAGTGTAATGCAGACAGGAATTGCAATATGAAGTCAGAGAAAAGTAAGTTTATGGTATATTTAGATAGACAGCCAAGGGAGAGAAATTGATAGAAGTAGGAAGATTAAGGAGATGCAAGGTATGAAGAGGTATTTGCTCAGCAAGGACAGAGCCAGCTTTTAGCTAGGAAGTCTATGGCTCTGAAGGATGGGAAGGAAGGCATTAACCTTATGGATAGAGTTCCAGCCCTTAGAAACATCTTACAAGTACAGACAATGCCCAGCAGATTTGATAGGTTTGTGGAGAAATGTTGAGAAGAGTGGGGCCTCTAGTGGGAGGACTAACAGTTTGTTCAACAGAGTTGATATTAACAACGTCTTTGAAGTGCTGGGAATGTTTTTATTGGTGGAGTACATTTACCAGTTCATGGGTGGGCAAAGTCACCTAAGAGAATAGCCTTGTGACAGACAGCAATCTTATTTAAAGATGCCTCCCTTTTCCTATATGTTGGTCAACATGAAACAAAGAAGGTGATCTGCACTGATCAGTGGTGTGGTAGTTAAATATATTCAGAGTTACTGGGACCCAAGAGAAATAGGTGATCTGTAGTTAGCAATGTCGCAGTAGTTAGATTTATTCAGTGCTACTGGAACCCAAGAGAAATAGGTGATCTGTAATTAGCAATGTTGTGGTAGTTAGAGTTATTCAGTGTAATGTGAACCTCTAGAAGTTCCAGATAGGGATCAGTTGTTACAAGTACACATACACACACACACACACACACACACACACACACACACACACACACACACACACACACACACACACACACACACACACACACACACACACACACACACACACACACACACACACACACACACACACACACACACACACACACGCAGATACACATATGCACACATACATCTAGGCATATTTAGAGACGAGAATTAAAACATTTTTATACATTCTGAATATGTACCTGCATACTAGCTATAAACAAGCTTATGGGAGCACATAATGCTGTAGTATGAAATTAATATTAGCTGTGTTTTGAAAAGCTGAGAATAAAGGGCTCTGATGTACTTTTAGTATTCTTATAGACCTACATTCTCATGTCAGATGTTTTGCAGTCCTGAAGTACAACATCTGATGCAAGTTTTGTTTGTTTTTTAAAAGAAATTCCTGTTTCTGAACTTGGTCTTTGGCACTGCCATTACATTTCAGCAGTGGCAGCTGCACCTGTCAGAAACATCATCTGAGAGCAAAGCCAACATTTAAAAAACAGAGAAGTCACATTGGGAAAGCAGATCATATATATGACTGTCTGGGTTCAGGCTTCACACATATTGCTAATCTGCCCTCAGGGGACACAACTGTCATTCATTCTGAACTCTGGTAGTGTCAGAAAAATAAAATTTTAAACACAAAGGTAAATATAGACTGAATTGCTGCCCATGACAACTATATAACAGGACATAAATTCAGAGCCTTCATGTGCCTGTGTCCTTTGAAAAGCTACATTAATTTAAATTACTAAATAATCAAAATCTCTTGCAGCTTCTCTATGAAATGAAGGAACAATGATTAATATAATTTTGTTGCTACATTAATCTTAGAGAAATAAAACGTTTCTATATTTTTATTATTTTTACCTTATTATATTATTTCTTAACTTTGTATTGAAATGGCATGAATTTTGCAAACGGAAGCAATGAGAAGTTTAAGATTACCTGTATGTTATATCATGAAATAAATTGCTTGGACCAGCTATTATAAGATGATAAGTTTGTTCCAATGCAAAAAAAGTATTATCATCCCTTTCAGTAAGAGCGATGTTCCTGCTAACTACCACATCAATTGCAATACCCTAAGTATGCACTCAGTGGTGAGAGACCTGGGCACATAGGTTGACAGCAACCTTACCTTTGATAACCATGTCTCCACAGTGGTAAGAAGGGCATTCGATATTGTTCATCTCATAAGTAAGTGCATTGCCTCGAGAAATAAAAGAAAGTATAACCTCCCAATACTCTTTCCTCATCAGGCTAATAATTGAGTATAACTCCCCTTTTGGTGTGCACCTTTCCAACCGCCTGTAGCAACTGGAGAAACCACAACGGTTCCTCACAAGGAAAATTCTAGGTCTTCAGCATCTGTCCTATGTGGATCATCTGAAGTCACTGTCACTTTATTCTGTTTCATACAGACTATTCAGAGGCAATCTCTGCCTTGCATATAAGGCCATCTCTGACCCTGTTTTATTGGAAATGCTGCCTATTCACAAGTTAAATGGTACACAGGTTACTCACTCTAAAGATCTAATCTTGGTATGTGACATTAATAGAACCTGCTGGAGGGGCAGATTTGTTCTCAGAGGTTACCACAACTTTGGAACAGAATACCACTTCATGACAAACAGAGCACCTCATTGGCCCTCTTCAAAAGCAATCTGGACAAATGGATAGGGTAACCATAAATTCACCTCAGGGGTTCCACCTGTGTCCCTCTTGGACAGGTGTAATAGGTGCTGATCATGGAAATCAGGGTAGAACTTGGCTACGCTTGGAAAGGCCCTTGGGCCATAGCCTAGTAACTTCCTATGATCCTATGATCAAGTAGTATGGGAAAAGCAGTCCCTGGTAAATATTAACTTGATTGTTGACTACTGCAGAAACACATTTGGTTGAGATTGAGAGAAGAGATGTGCTTCAGTGAAACTCTTCATAATTTACCTCTGTAGATTGATGACCTTGGACATGTAGTTACATTAGTTAGAGGGGCATAGGGAACACAGCCATCTTAATGGCATACCGAGGAGGTGTGGTCATCTTTGCCTCACACACATGAAACATTTCATTGGATATACATTTGATGAGTCCTTCTTGGGTTCCTGTTGACATCTTAGGGACTATAATTGCAATGTTTGAGAGGTGAAACCCATGAAAGCAAAAATGGGAATATATACTTAGGCCAAGATTTAGGTATTTCAGAGTAATCCCCCTATTCCAAGGTACAGTAGACCTGGTGTTTGTATATTTATATTTATTTAACACAGTAGAATGACACTATTATCAATGTGCATGATATCAACACCAAATGATCGACATTATGCACATCAGCATGCTACTATGCATGTGTTGAGCATCAGTTTTGGCGCATATAAAATCTTTAAAACAGAAACCAAAAGAAAACACAATTTTTTGCAAGGGACGGTCCCCCTGCACCCCAACACCCTCTGCTAATTATATATACTAACTCTGAGATTGCACGGTTATCAGGAAAATGTCAAATTTGCCAACCCCAAGAATCATCCAGTCCATTACTTTTGTCAGGTGTCGACCATCTGTTTAGTCGACCAAATGGTGTTGACTAAACAGATGATGACCATCCCACCAGTCAACAAAAGTATCAGAACCCAAATATATATATATATATATATATATATATATATATATATATATATACACACACACATACGCACACACACACACACACGCACGCACGCACATATATATATATATATATATATATATATATATATATATATGGGTCTACTTTTACTCACTGAATTTACACTTCTTTAAATTGTATATTAATGACTCCACTTCAGCGAAACACCATTCATCCAAAACCATGCACTACCAAACTGCTTTCTCTGGTAAACAAACCACTTGGCCACCAAGGAAAAAAGTCAACAGAAAGAAATTAAACCCACCCAAGTGGGGGGGGGTCTTTACCCCCCTACACCCCCCCCCTAACTAAATATATCAACTCTGAGATCACACTACACTGGGGAAAAGGACAAAGTTCACCCTGGTAGCCAAGTGATTCATTTCCCAGGGAAAGAATTTCAGTAGTCCATGCTTTCAGTTGAATGGAGTTTTGCTGAAGTGGAGTTGGCAATGTACGATTCGAAGAAGTGAAAATTCGGTGAGTAAATGTAGACCCATATATATACTTCATTTAAACAAAAGTACATTGAAACGAATTTTACTTATCCAAGCTGAATCCACCGAAGCTCCATTTCAATGAACGAATGGGCTGCCAAATTCCACTCCCTGTGAAAGGAACAATTTGGCCACCATGGTAACCAACCAAAATGGAGGAGAACTAAGCCCAGAAAAGTGGGGGGTTTCGACCCCCACATTCCCCACACCCCCTACTTAAATATACCAACTCTGAGATCACACTACACGAAAGAGAGGGTACAGTTCACCATGGTGGCCATGTGGTTCCTTTCACAGGGAAAGGAATTTGGCAGTCTGTTCCTTCATTGAAATGGAGCTTTGGTGGATTCAGCTCAGGTAAGTGAAAATCGTTTAAATGTACTTTCGTTTAAACAAAATAGATCCATACATATATATATATATATATATATATATATATATATATATATATATATATATAAAATATATAACACACACACACACACACACACACACACACACACACACACACACACACACACACACACATGCAAACACACACGCGCACACACACATATATGGGTCTATTGTGTATGACTGAACTGCCCTAATGTCAAATGTAAGAAAACAGGTTCATATTATGTAATCAAACTTTTACAAGTTCGAACACCATTTGGTCGAAACCATATGTTCAAACTTGCAAAACTTAGAATACATTAAAAAAATATAAAATAAAATAAGAAAAAACTTAGCCGATGGTAGTAAGCAGGGGGGAAAGCCCCCCTGCAGCCCCCACATAGGGGGCTGCACCCCCCTCACCCCCCGCTAAAGGTAAATTTTCCCTTTCTACACTGTAGTGTGATCTCGGTGTTGGTATATTTAAAGAGCAAGGGGTGTGGGGGTGCAGGGGGGCTTGCCTTACAGCAGTAAGTTAGGGTTTTTCTTTTGTTTTTTATTTTTGATGTTCGAATTTATGAATCTTCGAACATATGGGCTCAACCTTATTATGTTCAAAGTTTCAACAATTCGATTACGTAATAGGATCCCCGAAAAACACCAACAAATTAAGTTCAATCATACACCATAGCAAAAAAAAAAAAAAAAGAAAAGAAAACAAACACAATAATATCCAGAAAGGAAAACCATTTCCTCTCTTGATATTAAAACGAATCCCCTCCATAACATTAGCCACAAATTTGTTTGAATAGTGGCAGTGTTACAGGAAGGTTTTAATGACGTTAAGGTGTAGGGTTAGGGTTGGGGAAGGGGTAGCCTTACTGTTAGGTTAGTACTAAATAAGGAAGTCATCTTAAACTTGTTCTCTTCATGTTTCAAAACTTTCACTATGTTTGAATCTGATGAGATCAGAAGATATGTATGCAGTCTTATTATTGCAACTCAATATGTGGAATCAATTTCGAGGAGGCCCACACCTCTTTCATAATGAGAAATATATAGTCTAGGTATACACTGATTTTTACATATCTTTTGATAAGCATGAATCATTTTTCTTGTTTTCCTGTCCAACTGATCCAGTACCTTTTGGGGGCCAGTTAAGTCACCCAAAACCTGTAAGTTAGGACAAGTAGAGCAAATTGGTTTATAACATGGACTTTGTTCCTACACACCAGAGTTGTTTTCAGTATTAATTTTAGTCTTCTAAAATATTCCTTGCTGAGCTTTGTTCACATTTGTTCATGTTTAATTGTCAATCCTTCATCAATTCCCTAATAGTTATATACTCCCTCTTGCTCAATATATTTGATATCACATTCCTGTCCCAGGCTGATATTTTCTTGGTGCTGCAGCTTTCCTGCTTTAAAGGTCACTTTTGAACATTTTTATATAATTTGAGAAAGTTTAGACCACTTCCAGTTATGCTTTCAGCTCCTCATCTGATGAACTATACAGTTTTAATCATCTGCAGAAAGAAGATGAGAAGTTTTTACACTTTGTTGTTTTCTGGGAGCCAAATTGTAACCATGACCTAATATGTTAAATAGACAATTTAATGGGTTAAGGACAAGACAAAACAGCAACAGTGACACAGTCACCCTGAAATATTCCCCTTTGAATTTTTATCCCTGGGATAATAATTTGTCCGTTAGCTGCAAAGTAGTTTGCCACTGTTCCATGGCTTTGAGATCAAGCAAAATATATTTTGCACTTGGACAAAGAAGAAAGAAAACAGTGATGAGTACAAATGAAAACAGATGGACTCTGGAAGGTGAATCAAAAATGCAAATACCTTAGCTGGCGAGAAGGAGGTAGAGACATACTTCTCAACTGTCCAGATTTTCACAGAATGTCAAGATTTTTACCTCATATGTTTGGTCTGTTCCTAATAAAATTTTGTTTTTCTAACAAATCATTGAAAACTGAAGTCAGAAAATAATGACAGACATTTGAGTTTCAGGCTTCATACCCTTCAGAAAATGTATGCTAATGCAAAACCTGTTATTCTATCAACTTTCTGTTTGTAAGAGGATATTTAAAATTAGTCCCTATTTTGGGGCCTTTGCCCCCCTATTATTTAGGGTTTTGTCCAGATTTCTTGCTCCAAGAAGCTGAGAAATATGGAGGGAGAGAGAGAGAGAGAGAGAGAGAAGTATATACAGTCTCATCAAGATGGAGGAAAGCATTTTATAGTTGTATAACAAAGTTAAAAAAGATAAAGTTGACTGTGTAAAGCTAACAAAATAAACAGGGTTGGGAAGAAATAGATGGTCAAAACAATAGTTCTGCTTAACCAATTCAAGCTTATAGCACATTTTTTGTATATTACCAGTTCTCACCCATAGCTCTTTATGGCATCTAGAACTAGTACATTTTTGGTCTAGCTTCATTTTCTAAGTGACTTTCCAGCTAATAATAAGCATTATTAGAAAGTGGAAGGAGTTAATAACAGAATGACACCAAGACTGTTAATCTAGGATATCCACCAATAGAGAAATTAATCATAATTAATCACATATTATTAATGTATTCATATGTATGTTCATATTTTCATAACAGAGAACTTTATATATTATTGAGGTGTATGTTCAGATATGCCATGGTGCGAGACAGAGAATTTCATTGTCAATGTCCATTTATATCACAATATACCTGTTATATTGGCTGTTGTTTGTTAATAATTATTTAAAAAGTAAAAAGCAAATTGCCGCTGTCCTCCTAAAGTATCCTGTAGCAAACAGCAACTCCAAAATCACAAAAAGTAACTAAACAGGATACACCACGAGAGCACTTGTTTCTTCACAAATTTCCTTTATTCCAAACGATGACATACACAAGAATGAGCGCTTTCGCGTGCTTCTTGCACGCTTCTTCAGATATAAATTAAATTATCTATCCTTGTTCCTTTTATACCTATCAGTGCTTCCAATTATTATTAAAATTAAACAATTACTCAATTGAACCATTGATTAATTAACAGGAAGAGCTTTTAACTTATTAAAAGGTATCAATGCTATGCATTCAGCTCCTGCCCCAGTTGCTTAGTGTCACTTGTACTTTCCATTTTATTACTTGTTCGTAATAATAATTCTTCAACATGAAATAGACAAGAATGTCTTATGAAGACCCAATCTAATATAGACTGTGCTAAAAACATTAACGGAAACATCCCGAGCAATATGTGCTCTAGTGGCTGGACAATAAGATCACATCTTGCTTCTCATGAATTTAAACGATTATTAAAATATATACACAGAAAACACTACTTATACATGAAAAGTATGTGAAAATATATCATATGTCAAATAAAAACTTTCTTCAGAGTATACATATAAGACGGAACGATACACCATGAACACTGTTTGTGCATGTGAGTATATCATATGCAAGAGAAACTAAAAAATGGAATAAATAACATAAAAACTTCCTTCAAATGTGCATAATAAACGAACCAATAAATGAATACATGAATAAACTAATCACAAAAGCCAAAACTACATCTAAGTGTCTGCATGATAATTAATCACTGACTTCATATCCAGGGTTCCGTTGTAAAGTCATAATTTTGATCTCATGTCTTGTGTGGGAGTCTGTATAAAATCTACGGTACATAAATCTACCCTTATTATCATATTCATTGTTGGATTTCATTAGATTTCTACCGAAGATGTCATATTTACAACTCGATGTTTGAGTAAATAACACATCTAAAATTAAAGTTGAAAAGTTTTTCCCATTTAAAAGTTGAGCGAATAACTCAGAGCTTCCTTACATTTACCACTTTTCGGACTTCACTATTATGTATAAATTCATCCATGTAGTTTGAAATATCCATAATTAACTTGAGATCAAATCAGAAAAACTAATTGATCATAATAATGACATATTATATATTTCTGATCTCTTTGAAATGTATTATATTGATTAAAATAAGAGACATATATTTCTCCTGTACTATTTAATATTATACAATTCTTATTATTATAAATATCAATTGATTAATGTGAAAAACTCAAAATTAATAAATAAAAATAGATAAGATAAGATTGATAAAATTAAAATTATGCCAGATATAGCCAAACAGTGTACAAAGTTAAAAACCTGTATACGAAAGATCATAAATACAAAACAATACATGTCGAATATATCAATCATCTTACAACTGTTGTATGGACATGTTGCTATGGATCATAATAAATTAAGTATACCTCTGTCATGTTTTCCATAGTTGAGTAAGGTTAACATAAAACATGTATATATGGGAATATATAAATATAAATAACACATAAAATTATATAAAATTATATAAATCAATATGTGACTTTCCATATAATAATCAACCATATTATCAACAAACTTTAAACATATTCTTCAGATGTCATTCCTAATACTGGCCCGAATTTATATAAATATAAATGGCTCGGATGTTCAAAAGAACCCATTGGTTGGTCTACTTAAAAATCTTTCTGGTTCGACAAAATAGACAATAATAAATAAATGGCTTCAAGCTTCCATCAATTCTGGTGCAAATTCTTACAATCTTGCCATATCAAACAATACATGAAGCTTGATGGAACCACATTGTTAGGACCTTATTCAACCCAACAATTTCCAATATTGTCCGATTCTCAACATGTATATATTTGGAGGAACATTATGCATATGCATAATAAAAGAAAAATGTATACATAATATTAAGTAGAGATAGCATATAATTATTCTAGGAATGGTTTAACTGTAACATAATTATTAATTCCTGGGTCTCTGTGTGCCCCTGACCTGAAAACCCACTCCATCTCTAATTTCGCTAGGGCATTACTGTTGTCACCCATCCTAGGGCTGATGTGTAAAGTTTGTAAAACTCTAAATTTGAAATGGTGTGTGGGATTTAGGGAGAGAGAGAGAGAGAGAGAGAGAGAGAGAGAGAAGTATATACAGTCTCATCAAGATGGAGGAAAGCATTTTATAGTTGTATAACAAAGTTAAAAAAGATAAAGTTGACTGTGTAAAGCTAACAAAATAAACAGGGTTGGGAAGAAATAGATGGTCAAAACAATAGTTCTGCTTAACCAATTCAAGCTTATAGCACATTTTTTGTATATTACCAGTTCTCACCCATAGCTCTTTATGGCATCTAGAACTAGTACATTTTTGGTCTAGCTTCATTTTCTAAGTGACTTTCCAGCTATTAATAAGCATTATTAGAAAGTGGAAGGAGTTAATAACAGAATGACACCAAGACTGTTAATCTAGGATATCCACCAATAGAGAAATTAATCATAATTAATCACATATTATTAATGTATTCATATGTATGTTCATATTTTATAACAGAGAACTTTATATATTATTGAGGTGTATGTTCAGATATGCCATGGTGCGAGACAGAGAATTTCATTGTCAATGTCCATTTATATCACAATATACCTGTTATATTGGCTGTTGTTTGTTAATAATTATGAAAATAAATGATATTTACATATGCACTTTATACTTCAAAAAACAAGTGGCTTACAAACTGCTGTGTGACATCAAGTGAAACCTTAAATGTTGTTGAAGAAAACTGTCTTTTAGATTTGCACTGCAAGTTGCACATCTTGAGAGATATTCAGTGTCATTTATATTGCTAATTATATAATTAAGCATATGTTTTCATATTTCTGTAAATACCTCAGTGAACATGCACTCATTGAGGAATTATTTGTTGTCATGTCAGAACGTATGTCTGGTTAACCAAAATATTCTAACAAAATATGTCTGTTATACAGCTTCCAAGTTATGACAGTTTTTATGTGAAAGTTTAGAAAAAAATATGAATTTGGGTTTGTCTGCATTATAAAATGTTATAGCATTTACAGAAAGACTATGCACTAACTATTATCACTGTAAAGAATACTTTTTACTGATAACATTGCAATTTAAATGCAAGATGTGTGTAGCAGGCCAGAGGCATGACATTCCACACCAGTTGGGTGCTGATGAGTTAATTTATATTTTTGCAAAGTATTTGAAAAGAAAAAAGGATATTAACAAAAATATATATAGTCTGTAGAAATGCTCTTATTGAAGGATTTGCCCTCCCTTTTTCATTTTACAGAGACACACTCCTAAAAGATCATGAAAAATAAATATACAAAAACAATAAAACATGATGGGATTCATTCTGAAAATCAATATGGAATTTTTAGGATGCTGAGAAAATAAATGTTAATAATATTTTCTAGCTTATATAATAACTTGTGGGAGGAAGGTAAGTTTTTTTAATGCATGAAAAACTTGTCATTGTAATTCTCCAGAAAAAATGTAAAAATTATCAATCTGATAGTTTGACATGAGATGTTGGAAAATTGTGCACCTAATGCAACTGATACTGAAGGAAGTACTCATAGAATATCTTAGAATTGTACAGGAACTTGCCATGGCATTCAGAATTCATAGCAGGAAAGTCATGCCAAATAGATATAACAGAAAAAAACATATTTTTGAGACTAGGGAATCCTTTATTGTATTAAGAACATATCCATTAATCCCAATTCTGTGGTACAGAGAGATACATCCCTGACTCAAGTATTAGATCTGAAAGGAGCAGTGAATATGGCTATCTTGGGCCCTTTGTCAGAGCCAGATTGTGGTCAAATGGGGTTTTAGACAGGATAATGGATTGCTCCCCCGGCTATTCCAGTGTTCTATTACTTGGCAATTTATCCCTAATTACCATAAACACTGTTCAAAACTGTCAGTGTGCATACTGTTTTATTATTTACTTCTACAATGATTACAGATATTGAAATAAAAGTTTTAAATTAAAATTTTATAGCACAAACACTGATAGCCATTTGTTAAACAAACAATACAGTCTAATATTGAAAACAGATTTAGCATGAACAGTAAACTTCTCTGCCCTTGAAACTCACATTCATTAAAATGGCATTGAAATGCACATTTAAAGAAAATGTGTCTGACCAGTGGTGGATTAAGTTTACCTTTGGTCTCTTTTCAAACCATAGGCTCCTTGCATACATTTTTATGACCATTCATACATGCATATGTTCTTTGAGTCACCTTCCTGATTGTATTAAATTATATTCCTTGTATAATACACCTCCACTTGTTAGAATGAGTTTTAAATTTGTAGTTTTGAATATTATTCCTGTTAGCAATGAAACAAAATGTATACACCAATAATGACAAAATTACCCATTTCAGAAAATTTCAGCTATAAAAGGCCACTCAAACGTCTGCCATTACAGTCCACCAATATCAGTTAATGTGCACAATCTCTGTAGGAGTAAAAATAATCTGAATAATTCTATATTAAAGAGCTCCGAAACTAATGAAGAGGTTGATACTGGCAAAAAGATTTATATTTCAGTGTTTCATCTACAAATTCAGGTTCTGCTGCCCTTGAAGAATTACTTGTCAATGTTACATTAAAAAAGTTGGTTCATGGCTGTCAAACCAACAAGTTCATAGTCAGTAGGCATCTCATCCAAAGGAGGACACACTCAGGAGTGCTGCACCCCCATCTCCCCTTAAAATGCACTGCAGTATCAGCACTCCAAAGGGCATTGCAATATCAGCAATCTGTCTACATGGTGTGGGAGTAGAACCCACAGCCTTCTGCACTAAAAGTAACTATGCTACTAACACTGCTTTCAAATTCTATAGCACAAACAGTGACTGCCTTCTGCCAAAAAACAATTATTTGTACATTGAAAACTGACTTAGCAGAAGCAACATTAAATATTTATTCCCTTGAAACTTACATTTCCTTGAAAATGCACTGAAACTCATAATTCCCTGAAAATGCCCTGAAACACAAATTCATAATTCTTTCAGCAGCCTGGTAGTTGATGTAAATGATTCAGACTTTTGTCTCTTGAAATCAAGGTACAGGGTTTGAGTCTGATCAAGTTAAATGACTAATCTGTAGGCATTATGCAAGGCATTACACACCATATCTCTCAACCTCTTAGTGCAATAAATCTGGACAAAGCCTAAAATAATGGGGGGCAATATCCCAAAAATAGGGACTGATTTTAAATATTGCTAGCACACATTTTCTGAAGGATATGAAGTCTGAATTCCTATGCATGTCATCATTTGGTGACTTGAATCCTCAGTGATTTGCCATTAAACCACACATTTTATGAGAACAGACCAAGAATAGCCTAAATCTGGACATTCTGTGAAAATCTGCACAGTTGAGAGGTATGTTACACACACACACACACACACACACACACACACACACACACACACACACACGCACACACTTTCTCTCTCATAAATCAATGAATGGAATGGCTAGTTTAAATACCACAATCACACCTTCTCGCTTATACTGCAACACACACACTCATGCTTTCTCTGTCATACAGCCATGAATGGAAAGATTAATTTAAATTTCTAACATGTCTCTCTTAGTGTGGAATGCATTTACATCCACGTTGGCATGTGTGCATGCAATGCATGCATGGTCCTTCTTAAAAGAGAAGATGCTGCCACGATGGTGTTAAAGAAAAAGTATTTAATTTCTTTTTATTAATTAATTAAAAGTTTAATTTGGATCCCCCTGGCCCATGCCCCTTCCAGCCGCTGGGCCCTAGGCAACTGCCTAGGTCACTTAGTGCTGGATCCGGCTTTACCCTTAGTGTGACATTTGACATGGTACTTGTAACAAAGGGAGATACTGCTAGCAGAGCTATCTGGAATTTTGTAAATAATTATATGTTGTTTGTGAATATCAACATGATTTATATAAGATGCTTGTGTTACAACTATATTAGAACTGTATGTCCTGTGTACATCAAACTGGTTCATACAGACATGTGTGTTGAAAAGGTATTTTATAAAGTGTTTGTGTTTGAAATGCATCCACAGTGTGCCCTGCTGGAAGAGAACATAATGTACATGCACTATTGTAACTGTCTAAATGTATATATTCTAACAACGGAAACTGGAATATAGGAGGTTAACTTCAGTCCAGCAAATTTTAGGAAAATTGTTGAAATTAAATTACTTTATAGACTACGCAATAAAATATGGTATATTTCAGTTCTCAAGGCAGCTACAGACAAATAATCTGTGCTGAGAAGCTTTCTGTATTGTCTTCAGAGTGAACTAATTACTACCTCTGAAGGCTTGAAGGAATGCAATTGTTTTATGACTTCCAGCATCTGCCAAAAATCTAAGGTCTATGTATTTTTACAGGTAGATGCTAAATACTGCCAACTTCCAGCAGTAGGGGTTTCACCTGGGAACTAGAGTCAGATGACAAGAAATTATGTCATTCTGCAAGCTATCCCAGCAGTAATATTTGAGATATTAATTTGAGAAGTCTCTTAGTGAGACAGGGCATTCTGCATTCTGTCTTGGACCTGGCAACATCTAGAAGATCCATTCACCACATCTGCCTTGCTCTATTAGTATTTTCTTAGGTTATAGTAATTATCTTAGATACAGTCAGAAATATAGTGAGGTTTAGTTTAGATATTTTATTTATTTATTTGAGACGGTCTTGCAATGTTGTTTTAAATATTTCTTGTGTTTTGTTTTGTACTCAAATGATTTTTATTTTGATGAAATACAATAATTTAATACATTCATAACATTCAATAACTATTTATAGTATTTACATTCAGCCTGACAAAAAGGATTCAGATAAAAACATTTGTAATTAAATAATAAGTTAATATATAAACTATGATAGTTAGGAAGAGTTTAGTTCCATCTGTAGGGTATCAATCAAATTCAAAAATTTCCTCCATGGTCTATTAACCAATGGCTTAGGAAAAGTTTTTAACTCTTTAGTACTTTTCTTCATTAGGATGCATTTCTTCAGTGATTATAGGAATTCCTCCATTGTGGGTGCTACATTAGAGTTCCATCCTCTAGTTATACATTTTCTGGTTATTGCTAACATTGTCCACAATAAATACAGGTCATCTTTTTTCATATTATTACTATTAACAACATTCAATAAAATTAAAGACTTTGTCAAAACAAATATATCAGTATATATAGCTTGAAGAAATTTGTTAAACTCATTCCAATATGGTTTAATATAGGTACAGTCATAAAAAAATGACACCAGTCAGCATTAGTGGACAGATGACATCTCCAACATAACTTGCTGTTTGAAGGGTTCATTTTTGAGAGTTTCTCAGGTGTCAAAAAGGATCAGTATAGAAATTTCCAATGAAAAATCCTCCAGAATTGTGAGTAAAAAGTTAGTTTAACTGAAAATAAAATTTTGTTTTATCTTCCATTGATAATGATACTTAAAAACCTTTAGTTAGGTATTGCCAGTAATAATATTTAGGAGCTGTCTTATAGACAATTAAAGTGTTATATAGATATGGTAATTCATTCTTAACATTGATATTATTATACAGAATTCCAAAAATCCAGTTTATAATTTTTGGTATGGTTTTGAAGGATGAGTTAGGTATTCTTCTACACAGATCCTTAGTGTATGCTGTGACACTCTGAAGAACCAACCAGTCATTAGGGGACAGGCCATAGGTTGACAGTATACTTTGTATGTTCAAAGCTTGTTGGTTTTCAATACATTGCAACCAGCAAAATAGGTTATTATTTCCCATAAACCAAAAATCTCTCTATGTGTTTTATCAGGGAAATCCCTTGGAATAGTAAATGGTATTAAAACATCTATGCCACAGTTTTATATCTAAATTTGCGTTAATGAATTTTCTAAACACATCAAGAATATTGTTTATTAGTGTTAGTTTAGTTAATTTTGTTGTACTATACTGTAAATTTAAACTTAAATAGTGCCAGTTACCAAAGAATTCTTTGATAAATAATTTTCGTTCATTAGTATAATGGAGTGTAACTGTTTCCAATTGGAAGAGTATCTAGGATGTATCCAATTCATCACTATTTTAATTATAGATTCCTTTATATAAGTTTCAATCTCTGGGAATTTTAACCCTCCTTGTTCCCATTTCTGATATGATGAGAATATGCCACTCTATTTCTTATGGGGTACCATAGGAATTTCATCAGAGTTCAAGTTATTTCTTTAAGGATTTTCTTTCCTGGTGGAAGTATAAGGGCTTGTGCTACATATAATATTTTAGGCAACAAAACCATTTTTATCAGTTGTAACCTATCATCAAATGTTATAAACAAATTATTCCATTTGCTTATTAATGTATTGATTAAGTCTATGGCTTTAGCATAGTTAAGCTGTAAGGTTTCCTCTATATTCTTGCCTAGGACTATTCCTAAATAGTCTAGAGTTGAAACTTGGTTTCCAATAATATGACTAACTGGAACCTGTATGTTCTTGTTTTTATTTAATAATAAATATTTTGATTTAGATTTGTTGAAGGAGAGTCCTGAGATTTATTTGGAAATTTGTTGTTACTGTATCCATTTCATCTAACACTTCCTTAGAGATGGGGAAGGTAAGTAAGACATCAGCAGCAAACATCATTATTTTAGAAATATATTGGTCATACATATTTATAGCTCTTATCTTTGGGTTATTACGTATTAAAATAGCAAGTATTTCTATGGCCATAGCAAATAGGATAGGGGACATGGGGCATCCTTGTCTAGTACCTCTAGTAATTTGGATTGCTTTGGAAGTAAAGGGACCTAATTTGACATATGCTAGATTATTTTCATAGAGTTTCTTTATCATTGTTATAAAAAAGGGGGAAAATCAAATAACTGTAAGACTTTAAATAAATAACCCCAATTTAAGGAGTCAAATGCCTTTTGAATATCTAAACCTATTAGCAATGCTTTAAGGTTTCTTCTATTGAGGTAATCTATCAGAGATAATACTCTTTTTAATATTATCCTGTGTATGCCTGTCATGTATGAAATCAGTTTAGTCTTCATTATTTTAGATATGGGTATTTTTAATCTATTGACCACAATTGACATAAATCATTTATAATCATTATTCAACAAAGAAATTGGTCTATATGAGTTGCAATGATTAGGGGCTTTATTCTCTTTTAATATAGGGGAAATTAGAGAATATCTCCAAGAAGAAGGAATATTTCCTAATGTTTGACCTTCAAGAATAGTTTTATGTAGGAGAGAGATTATAGAGGAAGGGAACAATCTATACATTTTGATAATTAAGCCATCTATTCCAGGTGCTTTACTAGACTTACTTCTTTTAATCCCATCCATAATTTCCTTTTGAGAAATAGTTTTTTGTAGATCTAACTTAAGTTCCCCAGGAATTCTTGTTATGTTGGGAACTATATTCTCTAACTTCTCACATTAATTTGTACTTATTTTATATTTATGATGCTCTGCATAAAGATAATTAAAAGCCTCCAGAATTTCCCCTATGTCTGAGACTTTTTTTCCTTTTCCTTTCATGAAAGATACTATCAATGTTATTAATTTTTGATTGTATCTTAACTTTCATAGATAGGTTATGAGGATGCTTAGGAGAGGTAGCATAAGAATTTAATTTCAGTTTTTCCATAGCTAAATTAGTTTTATGTGATAATATCTCATTGTATTTCTTATTTCCTTTTTCTATTTTCTTCTTATTATCTGTAGCAATTAATTTTTTACTAGATTTAAGAGATAATGTTTGATTTTGGAGTTGCTGTAACTCTGAGTCCCAGTCTTTAATTTTATTTTTGTACCAGCTAATGGTTTTACCATATAGATAGGCCTTGAGAGAATCCCAAACCATAATTGTGTTTGCTTCAGGTTTATAACTAATCTTTAAGAAAAGCTGAAGTTCAGAAGTTATCCAAGATTTAAAGTATTTAATTTTTGTGATATATGAAGGAATCCTTGAAGTCAGTGGCGGCTGGTGACTTCAAATCAAAGTGGGGCTGCAGAAGACAGCTGAATGGATGTGGCCAACTAGAAAGGGGTGGAGCTATGCTAAAAAACATAAAAACTGTGACTTTAATTAAATATGCTGCCCTGGGTACCAAACCATCATTATGAGAGTCCAATCAAGACAAAATGAAGTGTAGAAGAAAAAATATTTCAATGGATTAGCTACATGATAGCTTACTTAATATCTAGATGGAAACAAAAAGGTTGTGAGGCATGAAAAAATAAAAAAATACTTTTTAAATACATTACTGGAATGCCAGTCAAAATCAAATATAAAAAAACAAGCAGTACTCCTAGGGCATTTATAAGCCTAGCCAGAGTGTGTTTGGCTTTCGCCACCCATTTTAAATTAATTCTGCTATGCCTTTTTTTGAGGTTAGTATACTGTGCCTCTGTCTAACAGTGACACAGAAGTGATAGCCGGGGTAAACCTACGATCTCCCATCCACTCATCAAGATTCCTCTTAAAGAGAGTCAATGTGGGACTCTGCCTAACCTGGACTGGGATTTTATTCCAGAGTGAAGGGAGCCTCTGGGTTATGAATCTGTCCCTCCAGCATGTCCTATTTATTTCAGTACTGAGGTTCAAGTCTCTCGAGTGCGTAGCTCGATGGGATTTGGATTTTCTGAGGTGCAGCATGTCCATTAATTCCGGGTTGGACATGGCTTTATACATCAGGCACAGATCGCCTCTGAGCAGGCAGTATGCCACTGAGTAGAGCTGGAGTTTCTTTAACTGGGCAGCATATGGCATCTGTTTGAGCCCTTTGATCCTCTTGGTGAGGTACTTTTGGGGTCTTTCCATTTGCTGCAGGTGTCTGGTAAGGTACATCCCAAAAGGGGCATTGTACTCAATTATGGGCCTGATGAGGGATGAGTAAAGAGGCACGGTGACCTCCCCTGATCTAGATGTGAATCCCTTCATGATTAGGTGGGCTATATAAAATGTTTTTCTAACCACTTTGGCCACGTGGTTGTCAAATGAGAGATTGCTATCAACTTGGGTTCCCAGGTCCCTAATGACTTCTTCTGTACTTAATGGATTACCACCTATGTGGTAATTTGTGGGCACTTTGTTTTTGCCAAAGGGGATGACTATACACTTTTTGGCGTTTAGCTTGAGGCCATGGCTCTGGCACCAGTTGTCTGTTTCTATGAGGCCCTTTTGGAGGATGCTTGTGTCGGCTGGAGAGTTGATTATGGCACCCAGTTTGCAGTCATCTGCGAACTTGGTCAGCCGCAGTCCTTCCGTGTTGGCCTGTACCACCGAGAAATATATACCGAACAAAAGAGGTCCCAGGACTGAGCCTTGTGGGATGCCACTTGTAACTGGTTTGGAGTCTGACATGGCTCCAGCAATTCTAACCATGTGGGTTCTGTCCTTGAGCCAGTTTGCAACCCATCTAGTGACATAGGGGTTTATATTTAAGCTGGTGAGCTTATCTATAATGCCCGAGTGGAGTATTGTATCGAATGCTTTTGCGAGGTCCAGGTAGGCTGTGTGGACCACCTTCCCCTCGTCAATGGCCTTGGTGACTGTTTCAAAGAAATAGACCAGGTTTAAGAGGCAGGATCTGCCCTTAACAAAGCCAAACTGGGTAGGATCCAGTGTTTGTAGGTCCCCAATATCTTTATTTATGAGGTCCATGATGATCCTTTCCATAGCTTTGCAGACCGATCTAGTCAGGCTTATGGGGCGATAGTTTCCAGGATCCGTTGAGGCACCACCTTTGTGGAGAGGGACCACTGTTGCTGTATGCCACTCTTTGGGTACATATCCTGTAGTAAGGCTAAGATTGAACAGTAGTTTTATGTTTGGGTTTAGCTCTTCTTGGAGTTCATGTAGGACGCAGCCCGGGACACCATCTGGTCCCATTGATGCTGTGTTTTTTGCTTTGGAGAGGGCGGCTCTTACCTGAGCATCTGAGATGTTAGGGGGGGCAGCACTCTGTTGGGATAGATATTTGCCCTTTTGGTGGGGAGGGGGGGGAGAAGTTTGCACTGAACCTGTCAGCTAGGATGTTGGCAATGTCTATGGGCTCGGTGTATTTTTTGTCATTTTGGACTAATTCTGAGCATATCTGGGAATTCCCACCCAGGTTCCTAACATAACTAAAGAAATCCTTGTGATTATCCTTAGTGTCCTGTGCAATTTTTCTCTCGAAGCTGGCCTTAGACGATTTTAAGAGTGCCCGTAGTTTTTTGCTAATACTGATCAGAGATGTCTTCCCTTTTTGGGATTTTGCTCTATCATGTAGTAGCTTCCTCCTTCTATTGTATAGTTTGTTTATGGCTGGGGTCCACCAGACAGGACGTCTGCCTTTGGAGGATTGAGTCTTGGTTTTATTTGGGATTGCATGATCCATGCATTCCTGAAGGTGTTCATAGAATGTGTTTATAAAGGATTCTGTGGTCTGGGCCGTATTTTCCACAGGCCCGGGGGCTTTGAAGGATTTCGTCTCGGTTTTGAGGCATGTGAAATTTGCTTTAGAGAAGTTTTTCACTGTGGTTTTCTGGGCAGGGGTTGGGGTCGGGATGTGAATATCCAGTGAGATTAGTTTATGGTCTGATCTTACCAGTGAGGGATACACTTCTGGTCTGGAGCATAGTGTCCCCATGTTGGTGATGATCAGGTCCAGTATGTTTTCCCCTCTTGTAGGAGTGGTAACAAGTTGTTCCATAACATTTGAGTTTATAAATTCTAGGAACCTTTGGGCTAGGGTGTTGGAGCTAGAGTAATGCTCCCAGTCTATGTTTGGGTAGTTGAAGTCACCCAATATAATGGTGTTTGGAGAGACCTTCATATTTTCCAGTATTCTCAGGAAGGCCGAGTGGGGTTCCTGTGTTTTTACTGTGATTACTGCACAGGTTATGGACCACACATGATAGATTGGCAATTTGTTAATTTACGTGTAAAGCCTGCAAAGATGACTGCAAGTCTCCAACAAATGTAATGAGGTTCTGAAAATATTGTAATCCTGTTCTTTATTACAAATATTATCATATGCATTTTAATACCCAAGGCTTATACACTATCTAGTTATGTAAATATTCTCTGCATAGCCACAACAAAAAGGCTTTCACAACAAAAAGGCTTTCAATGTTGGTAATTCTTTAACAGTCTGCTTATTAAAGCTTATGTGCATCTTACAATCTCAGCATTGCTAGTTAAACACAGACCAACAGGTACTGCAACAACATGCATTTTCTGAATAAGAAGCATAAATCAACAGTATAAAAATATGACAGAAAACCAGAACATTCTGCAAAATCAAGGACAGATGAAAAGCCACTGTAGTACTTGTGCCTACCTTGGATGGGGAGATACTCTGCACACTTACACTGCATAACTGTTCCTTGCCTTGCTTGGACACATCCAGAGTCACTACATGGGGGGAATGGGGTACAACAAGTATGTCACAATTTGAAATGTCTCTGGCTGACGGTGATGGCCCTGACACATTTTTCATATCTCTCAACTTCAGAGCAAGATATCCGGATAAAACCATAAATTGAAGTGGGACAAAGGCCCAAAAATAAGGACAATTTTAAATATTGCTCTTATAAACATAGAAAGATAATAGAATAGTCGGTCTTGCATTAGTATGAATTTTCTGAAGGGTATGAGATCTGAAAACTCAAATGTCTGTCATTATTTTCTAACTTCAATCTTTAATGATTTGCCACTAATTTGCCAGAAAACCACAATTTTGTGAAAAACGGTCCAAAAATATAAAACAGCCACACAATACAACTGGGAACCTGTCAAAGAAGAGACACTTTTTTAACATTAGTACTGTTAACTTGAGCAGCTGACAAAATAACAGAATCTACATGCATTTCTGAAATTAAAAGTAATCTATAACTCTGATCATTACAATTACTTATTAATTGTAAACCCTCCACGATTTCTTCCAAATTTGCCATTTTGCGGAGGGATTATTAGGGGGAGAGCAACACTTTGAGCCTAAATCGAGGACAGTTGGGAGGTTTGGATATAGCTAATTCTATAAAACAATTTATTTGCATGAACCTCAACACAGGCAATCTGGACAAGGCCAAATATGTTGGGGGAACATACAAACAGTAATAAAAATTGCTCTTGTATAAACTTAGACAGTTGACAGAATAACAGGTCTTGCTTTAGAATGCATTTTTCTGAAGGTATGAAGTCTGAAACTCAATGTCTGTCATTATTTAGTGACTTCATTCCTAAATGATTTGCCAGAAAACCACAAATTTTATGAGGAACAAACCAAAAATAACAAGCAAAAATCTATTAATTTTGCAAAAATCTGGACAGTTGAGAGGTATAGTTCAGCCAGGGCTATCTGAGTTTGGACGAATGGGGACGTCCACCTATAGCCATTCCAATGTCCTATTATTTGGCTATTTTGCCCCATTTACCATAAACAGTATAATGTGCATACTGCTTTACTTCTATGATGATTTGCATTTCATTTAAAAGCTTTATGTTACATGTTACAGCTGAAACACTAATAGACATCTGCTAAACAAAGCAATGCAGTCTCACATTGTCAACAGACTTAACATTAAAACTTTTCTGCTCTTGAAACTCACATTCATTGAAACAGCATTGAAACCCACATTCAAATAAAATACATCTGGCCAATGACAGATAAAGATTAACTTTGGGCTGTTTTCAAATCATAGATCCCTAGCACAAGAAACATACATGTGTTCTTTGATGCACCTTTCTGATTGTATTAAATTATATTCCTTGTATAATACAGTACAGTTGTTAGAAGGTGTTTTAAATTTATTGTTTTGAATATTTTTCCAGTAAACAATAAAACAAAATGCTTGCACCAATAATGACAAAACTGTCCAATTCAGAACATTGCCATCATAAAAGTTTACTCAAACTTCTACAATCCACCAGTATCAGTAAATATGCACAATCTCCGCAGAAGTAAAAGTCATCTAAACAAGTCCACATTAAAGAGATCTGTAACTAATGAAGAGGTTGCTGCTAGCAAACAACATTATATTTCATTGCTTTGTCTACAAATAAAGTGTCTGTTGCCCTTGAGGAATAAATTGCCTATTTTGCATTAAAAAAATGATAAGCTAGTAAAATTGCAATAGGGAATGGATGGCAAACTGATAACAGGTTCATAGTTACTAGGTATCTCTGCCAAAGAGGACATTTTCTTCTCAGGACTGCAGCATCCACCCCCTTTAGAAGTATAACCCAGTACAGTAATGTATCTACATACTGTAGCCCACAGCCTTCTGCATCAAAAGCAAGTACACTACCTGTTGTGCTATTAACAATACATGCAAACTAAACATAAACAGCAATAAACTTATCTTCCTCTGAAGCTCTCAGCTCCTTGTAAAATCCACTTGACACCCAACTGTATCTTTCAACTTTGCAGCACAAGAAATCTGGAAAAAGCCAAAGCCCAAACACCAAAGACATATTTTAAACATTGCTTGTATAATCTTGGAAAGTTGCCAGAATAAAATACTACATTACTACCCTGCATTTCACTGCCAAGTCTTGGCCCCAGGACTCTGTGCATGACAGTCAGAGTGACATACCACTATGCCAAATCAACTGTTTCTTGAAACATGGGAAGACTGAAACTTAAATGGTTATCATTTAGTGAATTCAGTTCTCACCATAGCTTTCAACCTCTTAGTACAAAACACCTGGACAAAGTTAATAATGGGGGAATACAGCCGCCAAACATATTCAGTGAATTCAGTTCCCACCATAGCTCTCAACCTCTTAGCACAAAGCACCCGGACAAAGCCGATAATGGGGGAATACAGCCCCAAAATAGGGACACATTTCAAATATTGATCTTATAAACTTAGAACATTGCTAGAATAAAAGGTTTTGTGTTGCTATGTACTTTCTGAAGAATATGATAAAAGGTTTTGTGTTGCTATATACTTTCTGAAGAATATGAAGTCTGAAATTCAAATGCCTGTCATTATTTAGTGAATTAAATCCAGAAAACCACAGATTTTATGAGGAACAGAACAAAAATATGAGGCAAAAATTTGAGGTTTCACAAGTGATGCTGGGTAGAAAATTCAGGCTGTTGCTACCTGCAACCAAGGTACAGCATTTGAGTCTGAGTTATTCTCTAACCCACTACTGTTGCCTGAGCCTCTCTAGCCACCAGCAAGGCATACATGAATTTCATTGGCTTATAAAGCAAACCAACCTGTTAAACTCATATGTTGTGGGTTAGTCAGTTTACTAGATCTCCAGTGATTTCCATGCATTCTTGTTACATACAGACGTAAATAATGAATTCCACATTTAATGCAGAAAGATACATATACCTGATAAAGTAACCCAGCTGTCCAACTCCTCTGAATTCCATAAAATCATATAATGTTGCTGCCTTCATGTTCAGTTGTTACAACAGCCTTCTTGATAACAAGTAGCAAACAGAAATGTCTGTGTGCAGTTATGTGCTCCCTCTCTTTATTTACTCATGATAAAAAAATAATGCATACAGTAAATTTGTCATGTGACTGGAATATAATAGATTGTTTTATATAACAAAGCCATTCCAAAGCATTACTCAATAATATCCGTAGGCTGAACAGTGCTGCTACACTGCCAGTAACTATAGCAATATCTGTGTATTTGCACAAAAAGCTGAATAACTGAAAGCATTGGGCAAATTAGTAAATTATGTTTCACTCTTATTCATTACTAATTTGGTAGTGCTGTAAAAACATTGTAGCTCTGCCAGGCTGTGGTCCAGTGTGATCAGTTCACTGTCCCCAATTACCAACCAAACAAGTAAATAAAATATTTGTAATTGTTTAGACTAAAGACAAGAAAAAAAGAAGGCTGCAAAAATCTATTATGCACAATACTTGTTGTGATTTATTTCTTTCACTATATCTCAAAAACAAACACACAAACACACACACACACACACACACACACACACACACACACACACACACACACACACACACACACACACACACCTACCTACCTACCTGTTGAGAAGTCCTAAGTCCCAGCCAGCTCCAGTTCTTGAAAGAAAGATAAGGTCCCAGTCGTTGGCAAGCCCCATAATCCAAATGTACAATGTTCCCGCGATGATAGGTCCCAGTCATCGGCAAGCAAATGTAAAACATTCCTGTGAGAGCAGGCTGGATATCCAGCCTGTAGATGTTGCAGTCCGGCCTCCTTCCAGTCTGTGTGGGTGTAACCACACAGACTCCTGGGCATTTCTGCAGTCTGCTGCCTTCTCTCTAATCTGGACTGCTCTTAACTCAGTCCGGATTAGTTCCGGGAATGCATGAGTGTGTGTGAGTTCTGGGAATGCTCACACGCATGCGCGGAGTCCATTCTAGGAGTTATTTTTATTATTTTTTTAATTTTCTTTAGTTATTATAACTTATATTTTTCATTTTCAGCTGGGGGGGCTGCAGTCCTGCAGTCCAATAGGATGAGCCGCCCCTGCTTGAAGTAATAACTGATTGAATTCCAAGTGTATTGTTAACAACAGGGAATTATGATATGAAAAGGGACAAGGTTGTATTGAAAAATTCAAGATTTTAGAATAAAGACCTTGTGAGATATAAATTTTATCTATTCTAGTTTGGGTACCATGTCCATAGTCCTGGTGCAAGAATAGTAAAGAATTTGGTCCCAAAGCATTAAAGGTATTTTTTAATTTAAACATTTCTGTCCATTTTTTAACTGTTTGGCTGAGGACAATAGTCTAGGAGATTTCTTATTGGTAGTTTCTGTAATATCTGTGATACAATTGAAATCCCCTCCTAGTATAATATTACCTTTAGAAGTAGTTGTAATAAAGTCTAAGTGTTTCTTAGCTAGTCCAACTCACATTTCCGGGAACCAGTATAAATTAACCAGGGTCAAAATTCTATTATTAAACTTAAATATAACTAAGGCCATGAGTCCATCATTATCTACATGTTTGTAAATGATTTGGGGATTTAAGAAAGTCTTTTTCCATAGAATTGTTACTCCTATGGTCTTATTTTTATAAGAAGATTGAGCCAGTATTGTGTATTCTTTAGGGTCCCACATAAATGTATCATTTATTTTAAAGTGTGTCTCTTGGAGAAAAAACTACTTGAGCCTTGTTTAGTTTAAGATACCTTAGTAGGTTGGCTCTCTTATATGGGTTGTTTAAGCCATTAGTATTTGAGGATATCAAAGTTAAGTCCATATCAGAATTCTTTAAAGATAACAAATAATAAAGGAACTTGTATTAATAGCATCTTGTATACATAATATTCTTCCTGAATAGAGAATATAATATCAATTGTTGTATTTCTATTTATCTCAATCCAAATAACTTTCCCCATGAAAGATAAAAGTAAAACAATTGTGTCAGGCATTTCAAAACTAGAAAAACAGTTAAATAACAAAACAATAGCATATTTCACTCTGATATAAACTTTAATACACCCTATACATGGAATGAGATACATTCCTAGTCTAGCAAACAAAACTAAATCTGCTAGACTACCTATCCCAACCATTAACCTTTGTTGGTTCAAGCCCATGAAAACAAAGTAAAAAATGGAGAATATATTATAAATTAAGAGAAAAATAGTAGTGATAAACAACTAATCAGATATTGATTCCAGTTAGGGTTTAGAGATGAGTTACATACACTATTATTAGAAACATTAAACATTTATACAGTAATTATTCACTAAGGAAGCAAAAGACATATTAGGATATATATATATATATATATATATATATATATATATATATAATCTGTATTTACTGCTTAATAGACTAAGGAAACATTAGCTTTATTAACACTGTAAATGATTACCCAAAATACCTAAGCATGTCATCTGTATTAGTTCTAATAAAGACTTCAGAATGGCAGAACAAATCAAAGAATCATTTAGCATTTGTATTTACTTGCCTTCTGAGGAAGCCGCAGTGGTACAGCAGTAGCGTTGTTGCCTCACAGCAAGAGGTTCTCCTGTTCGATTCACGACTGGAGTGCCGTCTGTGTGGAGTCTGCATGTCCTCCCCGCAGTCGAGTGGCTTCCGAAAGACATGCGTGAATTTGCGTGCCTTCACTGAAGGTTGTGCATCGGGCTGGCAACTTGGCATCATAAAAAAAATCTACTGCCAATCATTAGTGGACCGGAGTTCCGCTGTGACGACCCCTAACCGGGAAAACCGAAAAGACAAACAACAAATTTACTTGCCCTCTGAATAAATCTTATCATGACAAACTTCCACTAAATAAAAACTTCATGAGAATTGGGTGTTAGCACATTTAAAGTCTGGGATATCAACAGGGTGTTCTAATCAACTGAATTACAAAACGTGTAACATTTTAAAAGCATAGATTATCAGACTATGGGGTTGACTTCAGTTTCTTTCTCATTTGACAGATAGTCTGCAATCTGCTTGAGACATTCTGAGACTGTCCACTATTTAGGAACAGAGGATTCCAACTTTGCCAGGGATATTAGAATATCATATTCACATACATAAATATTTTACACTGACTCTCTGTACTGATTCTATGAATACTCAAGTTTCGTAATAAGTTGTACAAGTACTCCCTGGAAGGTGGCAAGTAACAGTAGGGACAAAAAATATACCCCTGCCTGATGCCTCTCATTATTTCGGAGAGGTAAATTAATTAAACTTTAACCTTGCATATTACTTTTAAGATGGCATCATTTGTTGTATTACTTAGATTCAGACCAAGGGATAACTAATGTCAGTTCAGTCTACCAAAACTTATAATTTAAGAATTTTAGCTAAAAAGAATCATCTGCCTTTCCTTTTCCCCATGGTCTAAAATGGGAGTTGCTATTTGTTTTGCATATTTCATTATTCTATTCTGCCTGGAAAAAAATCCACTTTATATGCATGCCCAGTGTTTTAATTAATTAATTGTTAAAAAAAGGAATGTCTTTGTCATCCTTTCCCCTAAAGGAGTGTATAAAGTGAAACTGGCAACAACTTTCAACAAAACTCAGCTCACTAACCAGAAACTAACGGTAACACTTCACAAGCAAAGGCACAGCAGTTTACAATAATGAAATCAGTAAATGTTACTTAATAAACTACATCTGCTGTCTGAGATATATTCACCAACTCAGACAATAATAAATAACAAAATAACATCACAATTCATTTGCTCTCTAAAATAGTCAGTGTATGTCAAAAATATAGTGCAGTTCAAAAGAAAACAAAGTTGTATTTGTTTCTCTCTGCCTGAGATGTACTCAATATATCATGCAAATAACTACAAATGAACCTCTGTCTTGTGAAACACTTATATTTATTTAAACTATTTCATTTACCAAGATGGGATATTTCATTTTTATTTAGTTAATAGATTATTTTTAATGTAACACATCCCTTTAAATGCTAGTCCAGAAGTACCTCAGTGTATAATATAATTACTGTTTCCTGGCATCTCTCTTTTCCCTCAGACCACTTTCTATGCATTGACAATGTCTGCTAAATATTTTTGATGACAAGTGCTCTTCTTCAAACTTAGACACAATCAAAATGGTACATTTCACTTTTATGCAGGAAAGTACAGAGGAGGTAAAGAGCAACTCTCTGTGACTTAAACTACTAGCATTTTACCAAATATGTATTAGCAAGCTGTATTATGTAACACAAAGGGTCTGTTTAGAAATGTTTATTTTTACATTGAACAAGTAAAGTAATTAAATAAACAAAAAAAGAATAATAACAAACTCATATCTTTGAACAAGAACTTCAGTTTTGCAACACATGGCTTACTGAAATGAAATTAAAACTTGCACTCTACCTCTGGAATCTCAAATGTCTTCACCCCCCACAACAAGGTGGCTTCAAGATTGCACAAAAGAAATCACTATCAAAAGGCAAAACTCAACTACTAGTCAACAGCATAACCAGTCAATTAAAGGAAAAGTCAGTAGAAGTAAGAGCACACACACACACACACACAAATACCAAGAATTTGTTGCAATAAAGCGGTTCACCTCAAGGACAATCTCCAGGATTAAGGGTTACCTTTGCATTCATTTCATCCCAGGGGTATGATGACATTGCATCCTCTGAAATATTACCCATCATTTTATTATTTATTTTATTTTACATTTGTTTACTAGGAAAGTCTGACTTGGAATGAAGCCAATTTTCAGCAGAGGCCTGGGGAGAAATGCTCCAGACACATGTCTTTGTAACATGGGAGGAAACCAGAGCACCTGGAAGAAACCCACACAAATGCAGGGAGGACATGCAGATTCCACACAAAAGGTACTCCAGCAGAGAATCGAACTAGAGAAACTCTTGTTATGAGGAGACAACGCTACTACTGCACCACTGATCATGATTTGGATTTTATCCTCTCCCTCTGACAGTTGCAGTGGAGGTAAATGTCAGCGGCATGCCAGTATTGAAGCACTAAAGGGAAGCTTCAGCATACAGTACCAGCATTGTTTAACCATCTACAAATACCTGAGTATTAAATGATTCTTGACAGAGTGCACTTGGGTACTAAGTGACTCTGATGGATTCATAAACCTTAGTGTTCAAAAGCAACACCGGTCCTCCTTTGGTCATGGAGATTTGGATTAAACCAAGTGTCATGTGACTTGAAGTGGACTAACTGTGTATGGCTGGGAGCTATGCTATAGATAGTGCTCATAAATGTCTAATTATAGACCTCAACCAACTCATCTGTATCTCTAGCACTGCATTTAAAATTACTGATCAATGCCAGTGTTACAGGATGTGGAGTTAAGAAATTAAATTTATTCCTGCACCAATCCCAGGTCAGAAGATTCCATCTTGAGTACATCGGTCATGAAATGAAGATGGAAGCAGTGAGACCAAGTTCCAGGTTTCACCATCTAGTCACTACTCATGGCCTTTAGAATGAAGATCAAGTCCACTGTATGGCCATGAAAATGGGTAGCAAACATAACAACTTGAGCAAACTTGAATTCCTTCATAATGCAGAAACTGACTCCTCATTGACCACAGTGTTGAAGCTGACCAGGTTTAACTGCCTTGGCAAGACCAACATTAAAATCACAAGGAAGTCAATGAACTCCAGAAAAAAATGTTCTGACACTATCACATGGATGGTAGATCAGAAAGTATCCACAGTTTGCTTCTGTTGTCTTGTTCTTCAGTTTAATGACTGTGTAATAAAAAAAAAATCACAACCCCACCCTCAACACGCTCCATTATATTGTGTAAAGAATAAATCTGGGAGCATGATAGCTGCTAAACTTGGACCAACAATTTTTTCCAGACATGTTTTCTTTATAAATACCAAGGTAGACTGTCACACACATCGGTTATAATACCTAGCTACTTGTACCTTGGCCTGAAGTTAAAACAGAAGACTCTAGCCAGAGCTACAGAGGTACAGCTTCACCTGTCTCAGATGACCTGGGGAAGACATGGATACCTCATGCAGTGCTGAAGATGATCTATGTCTATGAGGTTTGTTTTGCAGAGGACACAACTGAGGACTTATATAGGCTGTAGTTCAGTTCCTATGCTAGCTATCAGTAGTGAAAGTAAAAAAGAGTAGAAACAGCTCTAGGCTTCTTCACTATACCAAACTCTTTATATACCTTAAACATGTATTTGTAAACTTTGAAGGAGATATAGGGTGAAGAACCAATAACATACCTCTGTCATAAGCAAGACAGTAGACCGCTGCTGCTTAAAAGACAGACAGAAAAGAATAACTAGTGAAGTAACAGCAAACCAAATGGATATAAAACATGCATAAAATTAAACAAACATTAACTCACTAAAAGTCAGTAAATTGCACATTGTCGCTGAGGACAATCAAAGCTCAGTGGAATAATAATTTTGTGTGAATCAGTGATGAACAAGTCCAAAATAAAATAAAGCTTATGATAAGTTGTCCCATCCAGAAGCCTGATCCTGATAAGAGAAACAGAACATACTACCCATAAGTAACAACATATCTATTAAGCTCAATTATCTGCATTTTAATGTATCTCACTACAAATGTTTCAGACTCCTACACCTTTAGCTATAATTGCTTTTGCTTGTTTTGCTTATTATTCAACCAATATATAATTGTCGTTATATATCATTTATTAATGTATTGTATACACTATGCAGTTTTCTACTATATGTAACCATGGGCTGTTGCTAAAATGGATCCACTGTAAACAATGCACTGCTTTTGTCAGTAAAGCCAAATGAATCAGTAAAATACATAACTAAACAGAGAATGGGGCGTGAATGTCCCAGGAAGTGTTATACTATACCCCCCCAGCTGTATAACCCAGCCATGAGTCCTTCACCTGCACTTGAAGACTGTCACAGCTGCAGCAAAACAGACACTAAGATGTATCTAAAGCAATTACATGCTTCTTCTGAAGCTGACTAATGAAGGCTGCTGTGTCTTGGCTAAATGGAGTCTTTTTTAGAAATGATAAACTCCAAGGACCACTTCAAAAATGCATTTAATTTATCAGAAATAAACATACTGAATTTGTTGCCATTGCTACGCTGTTGAAAGTTTCAGAAAAAAATAAGAGCCAAAAAGTATATTATGGCTCCACTTCCAGAGCGTAAATATCCTGTGCTGCTTTACTACTAAACATTAAAATGAAAAAAAAAAGGTATTACACTTTTTACATGCTTTTGCATCAGTTGTGCATCCACCTTCACAGAAACATGGCTTATTCAAACGCATGAGTCGGAAATGTGTCTGTGAGGAGCACTGGGCAGGCATTTCCAATAAATAATTTCAGAGCAACAGCATATCTGCAGTGCAAGGTATCTTCAGACAGTAGATATGGTGATGAAAAGTATTTTAAATTATGGCAGTGTATAGGAGATAATCACTGCTAAGCAGTAGTGAAACCAGCTGCACATATTCCTGTTGAAATTTACCCCTTTGTCTTTGCCCTTAGGAATGGAAGTCAACCATCTTGGTAAAGTGTAGGTCTGGCTTCAGTGCAGGCCAGGTGCTGATCAGCACAACAGTAATGTAAAACAGCAATTCAAAG